>NC_079147.1:89738954-89979852 GCF_945859685.1 Eupeodes corollae
TTACTTCATTTAAATTTTATTTCATTTATTTTTGTATTTATTAGAAAATTTGAACAAAAAACTAATATCAATATCCTTTTTTTATTTATTTTTACTTACAAACTACTTAAAGTTAGGTCCTTAAATAAAACTTAAAACTAACTTAAACTACCTATTCTACCTATAAACTACTTAAAACTAGAACAACCACAGCAGCAAATCTAACGTTTTCGTTTTTATATTTTATTGTCTTTTTTGTACGTTTTTTAATTTTTTTGTATTTTTTTGTTTTTATTTTTTTATATTCCATGTTTTTTTTTTTTTTAGTTTCTTTAGTTTTTTTTTTTTTTTTTTTGTATTTTTTTTTTTTTTTGTGCCACCATGCCTATTCTACTTAAAACTAAACCCTAAAACTATAAAACAAGTATGTAAGCCGGCCAAGGCTTAAAACCCCATCCCGACTACCCATTATCAAGTGCCGATTGAAGCCACCAAAACTGGTTCTCCTGCTTCACCCTATCAGTTCGGTCCCGCTCGGACACAGCCCTACTGAACCGAAGGAGCTCTGCTCCGCCTTGTGCCATGACGTCCCGATTGTACAGGAGTCGCCTATCCACGGTTCTTCGTCTGACGTGGTAGATTAACGGAACTGCCAATCTATCCTGTATCAGACCGCATTTATCTAAAAAGAGGAATGCCTCTGGGGGAATGAAGCCGCTCAAGCGTGCACTCTCAAAATACTCGTCGTTCGGATAGAACGCCCCGAAAATTAAATTGTTGGTCGAAGACATAGCTCTTGCAATGTGACCTCGAACGAGTTTTATCACGAAATTGTCAATTCTGTTGATTCGAGCCCCGTTGTATAGGACCTCGTTTGAATAGTAATGCACATAAGAAGATTCGGCTGTTCGATATAAGCCGGTACAGCGTCGTAAACACTGCCGCTCGAACACCCGAAACTTCTCCATCTGGGAAGGGGCAACGTTGAACCACACCGGACAACCATAAACGATCATTGGCCGTATGAGGGCCATGTAGCAAATTACCTTCACTCTGGGGTCAAGCCGACTGCTAAAAAACAGCCGTTTCGTCAGAGCGAAGGCTCCTCTGGCCCTGGTCAGAGCAGCATTTATATGTCTGTCGAAATATAAATACTGATCTAACCAGATACCGAGGTACTTCACTACACTTTTGCTCGCTAATGGCTGCCCGTGAAGATCAACGATGACCATCTTGCGCCAATTTTTACACGTATCCCTCGTGGCCCTAGCCAACGGAGTCCGGAACAGAATTGTCTCTGACTTCTGGACATTTATTTTCAGTTTCCAGTCGTCGCAATATCGCTGAATCTTGTCGAAATCACGCTGCAAGAGAATTCTAATAACCTCAACCTTTCGGGCCGTTCTGTACGCAATTAGATCATCGGCGTACGCAATTGCCTTTGTAAGACTACCTATCAGATCGCTGGTGTAAATGCTGAAGAGAATCGGCGAATTCACCGCTCCCTGTTGAAGACCATTTTTAATTGAGAATGTTGTGGTAGAAGTTACATTGCCACTTTTGACAACAAACTTTCTACCGTTAAGCATATCATAAAGTATATACAACAATGGCTTGCTTATGCCAAGCCTGCTCAGTTTTAGGTAAAGACCCTCTAACCATACGGTGTCAAAGGCCTTCTCCAAATCAACCAGAACAGCACCTGTGCATTGTTGTTTTGATTTATTCCATTGGATATCAGAAACGAGTTTAGACGCAGCATGAATTGTGTCATGACCCGCCTTGAACCCGAACTGTTTATCCGGAATTATTTTGTTGTCCGCAGCCCACTTAGTCAGAGCCCTATTAATGATCTTTTCGAAAACTTTGCTGATGCTCGGAAGAAGACTTATCGACCGAAGATTTGACGGGTTGGAGTTGTCCTTTCCCTTTTTCGGGAGAGGATGAACCACAGCGGTCTTCCAATGCGCTGGATAATATGCATTATTCAGTGCATTATTGAAGAGCGTGGTGTATATGTCAATTGCTTCCATCGGTAAATGTCTTAGTACAACGTTGGATATACCATCGACACCTGCTGACTTTTTGTTTTTTATTGAATTGAAGATGAGCTGAAGCTCAACCTTCGTCACTAACAAGGGACTTGGTCCCGTTTGCTCGGCGATTATGGCATTTGCCAAGGAATCGTCATTGAACCGCATGAAACCGCGGTTCTCAGATCGCCATTGTGTCATATCATTTCGAAGGTAAAAGTGATTAAGTAGGGCTCTGTTTTCCAGGTCGTGGTTGGGGCGAATGCTAACATTCACCTTGTACACTTGCTGGAAAGCAGCTCCCACCGCCTCCACTTTTTCCTTCGGGTCTTCAATTATATAAAAGTCATCGTCAAGGATGGCTTCTTCTGGATCTATTTGCGCTGTCATGAGTACGTCTCTGTTTTCTTCGGTTCTTTGGAGTTTCAGACTCGGAAGGTCATTGTCGTTCTTTTTTCTGAATATCTTGTTGATTTTAGGGAACATACTAGGGTCGCTCGCATTAACTGACCGGATCTTGCGGTCCCAGTACTTGTTAATTGATAACCTGTAGTTCTCGTTAATCAACAGATTGACATTTTTTATTGACGACTTCAGTGTCCTAACCTCCAAGTCGTGTGGGTCTGTAAGTCGTCTGTACAAGTTTTTGAGTCTTGTCAGTAAGCCACTCTTGTGCTTTCGCAGTGCGTCAATTGTCGCGTTTCTGTAAGCGTCCATTTGGTCCCGTTCTCTGTACTTTGGAATTGTCCGTTCCATCGTTCGTTTTATTGTTTCGTCCATCTGTTGTAAATGTTGGTCAATTTCTGTATTTGTCAGGTTTCTGTTGTTTGGTGGGGCTATGTCACTCGAACGAAGTTCTCTCGCTAAGGCGTTGGTGAAACGAGGCCAACGCATCTTACTGTAATTGTAAGAGTGCGTTGCCACGTATTCCTCCAACTCCACGCGTTCGTTCGGAATCTGCATTACAGCCGCCAGTCCGCAGTGATCACTGTCGTACTCGACTGTCTGTAAGCAGTTTCGAGGGTGATTACCCACTTTGTCTGTTACTGTCAGTCTAGTGTCGTACAGCAAAAGATCCAGAAAGGAGCCGCTTCTTGGATACGATGGCTTTTCGGTAGCCAGCAGGTCGACGCCATATTCAACGCTGTAAAGATTCATCAAATTAAAAAGATGATTACCTCTGGGATTACTATGTTGATTTCCCCAATCTTCATGTTTTGCGTTCAAATCACCGGCCAAGATGAAATAGTTTTCTTCCAAGCTCAGTTTCAGTTCCCTAAAAAGAATCTCGAGCTCTGAAGCAAAGTAAGTAACCTGCGGAGCTCCAGCCGCATAAGCCGCAATCATATACATCCGCTTCCCTTGAGTGAGAGAGATGCATACAACGCAAACTTCTAGCGTCTTGAGCTTTCGCAATTCATTGTTGTATATGACTTTATAATTAATGCCTTTTCGTATAAAGAGAGCGACACCGCCCCCTTGAGTGGAGTCGGGCCGGTCTCTTCTTACGATATTGTAATTTTTATGAGTCAATTTGTGTTTGTGGTTTAGCTTAGTTTCGCTAGCCATAAACACATCGGGACTGTAGTCTGTCAACAATTGGAACATATTGGCTCTTCGTTCAATCCTAATCAGTGAATTTACATTCACAGCTAGGACTTTAAGGCGCGTCTCCGGCAGCGCGCCCATTATGATCTAAATTGCGCCAGGCCAGGCAACAAAGAGTAGAGATGATCTACCCTTTTGCCTTGCTCCTTTATCTGACTTTGCAGTCCTGTTAGTTGACCTTGAATGCTCAACAACAAGGCTACAATGTCAGGCTGCACCTCTGGTGCCTTAGGCACAGGGGCCTTTGGGGCAACCGTTGGTGGAGCCTGTCTCGTGTTTCCACTCCCTGACACCATTTGGGCGTAAGAGAATTTGGGATCCACGAATTTTTGTGTTGGAGCCTGTCGAACTGTTCGACTTCTTTCGGCTTTTTGACTGGCCTGTTTTTGTTTAATTTCTTGGACCTTAGGGCAACCCCTATAACTAGCCGGGTGCCCTTGGTTTCCACAAAGGACACACTTGAGCAGGGTCAAATCCTCAACCCGCTCATTCCCCAGCTTGCACTCTCCTTCTTTGTGGGTTTCTCCGCACCTCACACAACGCAGCTGCATATTGCAGTTGGCATTGGCATGGCCAAACCTCTGGCACTTCGTACATTGTAGAATGTCGTCGTGCCTTTTTAATGTCTCCCAACGTACAGTTTGATTGTCGAGAGATTTGATTCCCTTGACACTATTAACACTGCTTTGGGGCGATAATGTTACGAGGAACATTGGCAGTCTATAACCCCCTCGTCTGGACTTCACCGTAGTGAAAGGCTTGACCCCGATAAAATCGAGATCGTCACTAGCTTTTTGGCGGAGCTCAGCTAAGAGCTCCTCCGGTTCCGTGCAGGAACTTATGCCCTTCAGAAGGACCGTCTTAAATTTCTCACATTTGGGCGTGAAGCTGAAGAACTCAGCTGTGGCCTCTTTTAATAACTCTTTCACTAGCTTGTATTCGGCCAGTGAGAAGCACTGCACCGAATACCGCTTTTCTTTTTCGTTCAAAATATTTAGTAAAAAATTCCCCTTAGTGGCCGACTTACATACCTGTTTCAAGTCCTGCAGGTCAACCTGATAGGTTCTAATTGGTGGCACCTTCTCCTTGGGCTGTGGTTGTTTCTGGTGTTGCTGCTGCTGTTTTTGCTGCTGCTGTTTCGGCTGCTGCTGTTTCGTTTGCTGCTGCTGCTGTTTCTGCTGCTGTTGTTTTAGCTGTTGTTGTTGCTGCTGTTTGGCCTTAGCCGACGTCGATGGGCCCTCAGCAATTGGGCCTGTCGCTGCTGCTGGCTTCTTTTTATTTTGCTCCGCTCCTGTGTTTTTGGGAGCGGGCTTGGGTGGTGGTTGTTTTTGCTGCTGTGGTTGTTGTTTTTGTTGCAGTTGGCGTTGCGCTGCCACTTGCTGCCGGCGCGCTTCCTGCTTGAGCTTAAGTTGACTGAGGAGTGGCTCTATTTCCTCCTTTAGTTTTTTCAGGCTTTCTTCAAATTTACTGATGGCGGCCTGTTTAGTTTGCAGTGCCTCCATCAGTTGTTTCTCTTCTTGGAGGATTTGGTCCACCTCCCCCTCCAACGCTTTATTTGTTGGCGGTTCTGGCTCCGATAGGATCTTGTTCCTATATTTCGGAGACCTAAACTGCCCTTCTCCACCCTCTGAGACGTAATCTGGGCTCCCAGAGTCGTCACTCTCTGATGTTTCGTGCTCTGACGTCACACCTTTCGTCTTTTCTTCCATTTTTTTTTTATTAGCGTTCCGCTTGGCTGGATTTGTACGCTTTACCAGATTTGGAGATTGCCTCTTTCTCTTTACAATGGCCCACTGGTCCGTTGAATGGTCAGATGTTGTTTCGGTGATTTTTTGTACCGCTGCTTGCACCACAGTAACATCACCTGATGTATTGGCAGAGGTATCTTTCGATACCCCTGCTTTCCTCTCCTTCTGCATTTGCTTTTTTTCCCAATCTATAAAATCGACGATTTCACGATTGTGAAAAAAAGCTTCAATATTTTTGGTGCGCTCCGCCCGGGATTCGAACCCACGACCCTTGGAGTTGTGTTCGGACGCCACCTCCACTAGGCTACCAATTAGTTAATAAAAACTGCGGCACAATGCCAACTTAGCAAATGCTCAACACTTTTTAAATTTAAATTGCAAATTGAAAAAAGATTAATGCACACTTCTTCACTCGCTGGAAGTCAAAGAACGAGAACCGATATTTTCATCGTGGTATGGTCGTTGGCGAAAACTTACCTACCTGAGTTCCACCTAATCAATCCTTATCAATTACCTTTTCTTAGAAGTATCTTTTACTTTTCGATTTCCCAGACATGGTTTTCCCACTGAAAACACTATTCTACCTGCTTACCTGTACGAAAATACAGACATTCAAAGCAATAAAATCACTTTTTTACCTGTTTACCTGTAGAAAATATAATTTTTACCTGTGTTTGCAGAAATTCAAGGTAATTTATGGTTTTTCAACTGAAAAAGCTGTCTTACCTGCCCATCTGTAGGAAAACCCGTGTTTCACCTGTATTTGCAGGAATTAAGGACATTTTCAACAAAACGTTGCATACCTTGAGGGGCACTGATAAGGAAAATTCAAAATTCATTTTTTTCACCTTTTTAGACCCTAATGTACACAAAAACCTCATATTTTCAGTTCCCATAACAACATTCATCGTTTGATAAGATTTCCAAAGCCGCAGTACCATGTACTCGCACACAAAAAAAAATACCTACAAAAATATTTTTTTTAATGTTGAAAAAACACCATTTAGCGTCGCTGGAATGAGGCCGGAATATTTTTTATATGCAAAATACTTGATTTGGAAGGTTTAAAGTGTGTGCAGAAGACCTTTCTGCAGCAAAAAGGCACGCGTGCCAACAACACGCGGTGTTCCCAAGCGGTCCCCCATCTAAGTACTAACCGCGCCCGACGATGCTTGATTTCGGTGATCGGACGAGAACCGATATTTTCATCGTGGTATGGTCGTTGGCGAAAACTTACCTACCTGAGTTCCACCTAATCAATCCTTATCAATTACCTTTTCTTAGAAGTATCTTTTACTTTTCGATTTCCCAGACATGGTTTTCCCACTGAAAACACTATTCTACCTGCTTACCTGTACGAAAATACAGACATTCAAAGCAATAAAATCACTTTTTTACCTGTTTACCTGTAGAAAATATAATTTTTACCTGTGTTTGCAGAAATTCAAGGTAATTTATGGTTTTTCAACTGAAAAAGCTGTCTTACCTGCCCATCTGTAGGAAAACCCGTGTTTCACCTGTATTTGCAGGAATTAAGGACATTTTCAACAAAACGTTGCATACCTTGAGGGGCACTGATAAGGAAAATTCAAAATTCATTTTTTTCACCTTTTTAGACCCTAATGTACACAAAAACCTCATATTTTCAGTTCCCATAAGAACATTCATCGTTTGATAAGATTTCCAAAGCCGCAGTACCATGTACTCGCACACAAAAAAAAATACCTACAAAAATATTTTTTTTAATGTTGAAAAAACACCATTTAGCGTCGCTGGAATGAGGCCGGAATATTTTTTATATGCAAAATACTTGATTTGGAAGGTTTAAAGTGTGTGCAGAAGACCTTTCTGCAGCAAAAAGGCACGCGTGCCAACAACACGCGGTGTTCCCAAGCGGTCCCCCATCTAAGTACTAACCGCGCCCGACGATGCTTGATTTCGGTGATCGGACGAGAACCGATATTTTCATCGTGGTATGGTCGTTGGCGAAAACTTACCTACCTGAGTTCCACCTAATCAATCCTTATCAATTACCTTTTCTTAGAAGTATCTTTTACTTTTCGATTTCCCAGACATGGTTTTCCCACTGAAAACACTATTCTACCTGCTTACCTGTACGAAAATACAGACATTCAAAGCAATAAAATCACTTTTTTACCTGTTTACCTGTAGAAAATATAATTTTTACCTGTGTTTGCAGAAATTCAAGGTAATTTATGGTTTTTCAACTGAAAAAGCTGTCTTACCTGCCCATCTGTAGGAAAACCCGTGTTTCACCTGTATTTGCAGGAATTAAGGACATTTTCAACAAAACGTTGCATACCTTGAGGGGCACTGATAAGGAAAATTCAAAATTCATTTTTTTCACCTTTTTAGACCCTAATGTACACAAAAACCTCATATTTTCAGTTCCCATAACAACATTCATCGTTTGATAAGATTTCCAAAGCCGCAGTACCATGTACTCGCACACAAAAAAAAATACCTACAAAAATATTTTTTTTAATGTTGAAAAAACACCATTTAGCGTCGCTGGAATGAGGCCGGAATATTTTTTATATGCAAAATACTTGATTTGGAAGGTTTAAAGTGTGTGCAGAAGACCTTTCTGCAGCAAAAAGGCACGCGTGCCAACAACACGCGGTGTTCCCAAGCGGTCCCCCATCTAAGTACTAACCGCGCCCGACGATGCTTGATTTCGGTGATCGGACGAGAACCGATATTTTCATCGTGGTATGGTCGTTGGCGAAAACTTACCTACCTGAGTTCCACCTAATCAATCCTTATCAATTACCTTTTCTTAGAAGTATCTTTTACTTTTCGATTTCCCAGACATGGTTTTCCCACTGAAAACACTATTCTACCTGCTTACCTGTACGAAAATACAGACATTCAAAGCAATAAAATCACTTTTTTACCTGTTTACCTGTAGAAAATATAATTTTTACCTGTGTTTGCAGAAATTCAAGGTAATTTATGGTTTTTCAACTGAAAAAGCTGTCTTACCTGCCCATCTGTAGGAAAACCCGTGTTTCACCTGTATTTGCAGGAATTAAGGACATTTTCAACAAAACGTTGCATACCTTGAGGGGCACTGATAAGGAAAATTCAAAATTCATTTTTTTCACCTTTTTAGACCCTAATGTACACAAAAACCTCATATTTTCAGTTCCCATAAGAACATTCATCGTTTGATAAGATTTCCAAAGCCGCAGTACCATGTACTCGCACACAAAAAAAAATACCTACAAAAATATTTTTTTTAATGTTGAAAAAACACCATTTAGCGTCGCTGGAATGAGGCCGGAATATTTTTTATATGCAAAATACTTGATTTGGAAGGTTTAAAGTGTGTGCAGAAGACCTTTCTGCAGCAAAAAGGCACGCGTGCCAACAACACGCGGTGTTCCCAAGCGGTCCCCCATCTAAGTACTAACCGCGCCCGACGATGCTTGATTTCGGTGATCGGACGAGAACCGATATTTTCATCGTGGTATGGTCGTTGGCGAAAACTTACCTACCTGAGTTCCACCTAATCAATCCTTATCAATTACCTTTTCTTAGAAGTATCTTTTACTTTTCGATTTCCCAGACATGGTTTTCCCACTGAAAACACTATTCTACCTGCTTACCTGTACGAAAATACAGACATTCAAAGCAATAAAATCACTTTTTACCTGTTTACCTGTAGAAAATATAATTTTTACCTGTGTTTGCAGAAATTCAAGGTAATTTATGGTTTTTCAACTGAAAAAGCTGTCTTACCTGCCCATCTGTAGGAAAACCCGTGTTTCACCTGTATTTGCAGGAATTAAGGACATTTTCAACAAAACGTTGCATACCTTGAGGGGCACTGATAAGGAAAATTCAAAATTCATTTTTTTCACCTTTTTAGACCCTAATGTACACAAAAACCTCATATTTTCAGTTCCCATAACAACATTCATCGTTTGATAAGATTTCCAAAGCCGCAGTACCATGTACTCGCACACAAAAAAAAATACCTACAAAAATATTTTTTTTAATGTTGAAAAAACACCATTTAGCGTCGCTGGAATGAGGCCGGAATATTTTTTATATGCAAAATACTTGATTTGGAAGGTTTAAAGTGTGTGCAGAAGACCTTTCTGCAGCAAAAAGGCACGCGTGCCAACAACACGCGGTGTTCCCAAGCGGTCCCCCATCTAAGTACTAACCGCGCCCGACGATGCTTGATTTCGGTGATCGGACGAGAACCGATATTTTCATCGTGGTATGGTCGTTGGCGAAAACTTACCTACCTGAGTTCCACCTAATCAATCCTTATCAATTACCTTTTCTTAGAAGTATCTTTTACTTTTCGATTTCCCAGACATGGTTTTCCCACTGAAAACACTATTCTACCTGCTTACCTGTACGAAAATACAGACATTCAAAGCAATAAAATCACTTTTTTACCTGTTTACCTGTAGAAAATATAATTTTTACCTGTGTTTGCAGAAATTCAAGGTAATTTATGGTTTTTCAACTGAAAAAGCTGTCTTACCTGCCCATCTGTAGGAAAACCCGTGTTTCACCTGTATTTGCAGGAATTAAGGACATTTTCAACAAAACGTTGCATACCTTGAGGGGCACTGATAAGGAAAATTCAAAATTCATTTTTTTCACCTTTTTAGACCCTAATGTACACAAAAACCTCATATTTTCAGTTCCCATAAGAACATTCATCGTTTGATAAGATTTCCAAAGCCGCAGTACCATGTACTCGCACACAAAAAAAAATACCTACAAAAATATTTTTTTTAATGTTGAAAAAACACCATTTAGCGTCGCTGGAATGAGGCCGGAATATTTTTTATATGCAAAATACTTGATTTGGAAGGTTTAAAGTGTGTGCAGAAGACCTTTCTGCAGCAAAAAGGCACGCGTGCCAACAACACGCGGTGTTCCCAAGCGGTCCCCCATCTAAGTACTAACCGCGCCCGACGATGCTTGATTTCGGTGATCGGACGAGAACCGATATTTTCATCGTGGTATGGTCGTTGGCGAAAACTTACCTACCTGAGTTCCACCTAATCAATCCTTATCAATTACCTTTTCTTAGAAGTATCTTTTACTTTTCGATTTCCCAGACATGGTTTTCCCACTGAAAACACTATTCTACCTGCTTACCTGTACGAAAATACAGACATTCAAAGCAATAAAATCACTTTTTTACCTGTTTACCTGTAGAAAATATAATTTTTACCTGTGTTTGCAGAAATTCAAGGTAATTTATGGTTTTTCAACTGAAAAAGCTGTCTTACCTGCCCATCTGTAGGAAAACCCGTGTTTCACCTGTATTTGCAGGAATTAAGGACATTTTCAACAAAACGTTGCATACCTTGAGGGGCACTGATAAGGAAAATTCAAAATTCATTTTTTTCACCTTTTTAGACCCTAATGTACACAAAAACCTCATATTTTCAGTTCCCATAAGAACATTCATCGTTTGATAAGATTTCCAAAGCCGCAGTACCATGTACTCGCACACAAAAAAAAATACCTACAAAAATATTTTTTTTAATGTTGAAAAAACACCATTTAGCGTCGCTGGAATGAGGCCGGAATATTTTTTATATGCAAAATACTTGATTTGGAAGGTTTAAAGTGTGTGCAGAAGACCTTTCTGCAGCAAAAAGGCACGCGTGCCAACAACACGCGGTGTTCCCAAGCGGTCCCCCATCTAAGTACTAACCGCGCCCGACGATGCTTGATTTCGGTGATCGGACGAGAACCGATATTTTCATCGTGGTATGGTCGTTGGCGAAAACTTACCTACCTGAGTTCCACCTAATCAATCCTTATCAATTACCTTTTCTTAGAAGTATCTTTTACTTTTCGATTTCCCAGACATGGTTTTCCCACTGAAAACACTATTCTACCTGCTTACCTGTACGAAAATACAGACATTCAAAGCAATAAAATCACTTTTTTACCTGTTTACCTGTAGAAAATATAATTTTTACCTGTGTTTGCAGAAATTCAAGGTAATTTATGGTTTTTCAACTGAAAAAGCTGTCTTACCTGCCCCATCTGTAGGAAAACCCGTGTTTCACCTGTATTTGCAGGAATTAAGGACATTTTCAACAAAACGTTGCATACCTTGAGGGGCACTGATAAGGAAAATTCAAAATTCATTTTTTTCACCTTTTTAGACCCTAATGTACACAAAAACCTCATATTTTCAGTTCCCATAACAACATTCATCGTTTGATAAGATTTCCAAAGCCGCAGTACCATGTACTCGCACACAAAAAAAAATACCTACAAAAATATTTTTTTTAATGTTGAAAAAAACACCATTTAGCGTCGCTGGAATGAGGCCGGAATATTTTTTATATGCAAAATACTTGATTTGAAGGTTTAAAGTGTGTGCAGAAGACCTTTCTGCAGCAAAAAGGCACGCGTGCCAACAACACGCGGTGTTCCCAAGCGGTCCCCCATCTAAGTACTAACCGCGCCCGACGATGCTTGATTTCGGTGATCGGACGAGAACCGATATTTTCATCGTGGTATGGTCGTTGGCGAAAACTTACCTACCTGAGTTCCACCTAATCAATCCTTATCAATTACCTTTTCTTAGAAGTATCTTTTACTTTTCGATTTCCCAGACATGGTTTTCCCACTGAAAACACTATTCTACCTGCTTACCTGTACGAAAATACAGACATTCAAAGCAATAAAATCACTTTTTTACCTGTTTACCTGTAGAAAATATAATTTTTACCTGTGTTTGCAGAAATTCAAGGTAATTTATGGTTTTTCAACTGAAAAAGCTGTCTTACCTGCCCATCTGTAGGAAAACCCGTGTTTCACCTGTATTTGCAGGAATTAAGGACATTTTCAACAAAACGTTGCATACCTTGAGGGGCACTGATAAGGAAAATTCAAAATTCATTTTTTTCACCTTTTTAGACCCTAATGTACACAAAAACCTCATATTTTCAGTTCCCATAAGAACATTCATCGTTTGATAAGATTTCCAAAGCCGCAGTACCATGTACTCGCACACAAAAAAAAAATACCTACAAAAATATTTTTTTTAATGTTGAAAAAACACCATTTAGCGTCGCTGGAATGAGGCCGGAATATTTTTTATATGCAAAATACTTGATTTGGAAGGTTTAAAGTGTGTGCAGAAGACCTTTCTGCAGCAAAAAGGCACGCGTGCCAACAACACGCGGTGTTCCCAAGCGGTCCCCCATCTAAGTACTAACCGCGCCCGACGATGCTTGATTTCGGTGATCGGACGAGAACCGATATTTTCATCGTGGTATGGTCGTTGGCGAAAACTTACCTACCTGAGTTCCACCTAATCAATCCTTATCAATTACCTTTTCTTAGAAGTATCTTTTACTTTTCGATTTCCCAGACATGGTTTTCCCACTGAAAACACTATTCTACCTGCTTACCTGTACGAAAATACAGACATTCAAAGCAATAAAATCACTTTTTTACCTGTTTACCTGTAGAAAATATAATTTTTACCTGTGTTTGCAGAAATTCAAGGTAATTTATGGTTTTTCAACTGAAAAAGCTGTCTTACCTGCCCATCTGTAGGAAAACCCGTGTTTCACCTGTATTTGCAGGAATTAAGGACATTTTCAACAAAACGTTGCATACCTTGAGGGGCACTGATAAGGAAAATTCAAAATTCATTTTTTTCACCTTTTTAGACCCTAATGTACACAAAAACCTCATATTTTCAGTTCCCATAACAACATTCATCGTTTGATAAGATTTCCAAAGCCGCAGTACCATGTACTCGCACACAAAAAAAAATACCTACAAAAATATTTTTTTTAATGTTGAAAAAACACCATTTAGCGTCGCTGGAATGAGGCCGGAATATTTTTTATATGCAAAATACTTGATTTGGAAGGTTTAAAGTGTGTGCAGAAGACCTTTCTGCAGCAAAAAGGCACGCGTGCCAACAACACGCGGTGTTCCCAAGCGGTCCCCCCATCTAAGTACTAACCGCGCCCGACGATGCTTGATTTCGGTGATCGGACGAGAACCGATATTTTCATCGTGGTATGGTCGTTGGCGAAAACTTACCTACCTGAGTTCCACCTAATCAATCCTTATCAATTACCTTTTCTTAGAAGTATCTTTTACTTTTCGATTTCCCAGACATGGTTTTCCCACTGAAAACACTATTCTACCTGCTTACCTGTACGAAAATACAGACATTCAAAGCAATAAAATCACTTTTTTACCTGTTTACCTGTAGAAAATATAATTTTTACCTGTGTTTGCAGAAATTCAAGGTAATTTATGGTTTTTCAACTGAAAAAGCTGTCTTACCTGCCCATCTGTAGGAAAACCCGTGTTTCACCTGTATTTGCAGGAATTAAGGACATTTTCAACAAAACGTTGCATACCTTGAGGGGCACTGATAAGGAAAATTCAAAATTCATTTTTTTCACCTTTTTAGACCCTAATGTACACAAAAACCTCATATTTTCAGTTCCCATAACAACATTCATCGTTTGATAAGATTTCCAAAGCCGCAGTACCATGTACTCGCACACAAAAAAAAATACCTACAAAAATATTTTTTTTAATGTTGAAAAAACACCATTTAGCGTCGCTGGAATGAGGCCGGAATATTTTTTATATGCAAAATACTTGATTTGGAAGGTTTAAAGTGTGTGCAGAAGACCTTTCTGCAGCAAAAAGGCACGCGTGCCAACAACACGCGGTGTTCCCAAGCGGTCCCCCATCTAAGTACTAACCGCGCCCGACGATGCTTGATTTCGGTGATCGGACGAGAACCGATATTTTCATCGTGGTATGGTCGTTGGCGAAAACTTACCTACCTGAGTTCCACCTAATCAATCCTTATCAATTACCTTTTCTTAGAAGTATCTTTTACTTTTCGATTTCCCAGACATGGTTTTCCCACTGAAAACACTATTCTACCTGCTTACCTGTACGAAAATACAGACATTCAAAGCAATAAAATCACTTTTTTACCTGTTTACCTGTAGAAAATATAATTTTTACCTGTGTTTGCAGAAATTCAAGGTAATTTATGGTTTTTCAACTGAAAAAGCTGTCTTACCTGCCCATCTGTAGGAAAACCCGTGTTTCACCTGTATTTGCAGGAATTAAGGACATTTTCAACAAAACGTTGCATACCTTGAGGGGCACTGATAAGGAAAATTCAAAATTCATTTTTTTCACCTTTTTAGACCCTAATGTACACAAAAACCTCATATTTTCAGTTCCCATAAGAACATTCATCGTTTGATAAGATTTCCAAAGCCGCAGTACCATGTACTCGCACACAAAAAAAAATACCTACAAAAATATTTTTTTTAATGTTGAAAAAACACCATTTAGCGTCGCTGGAATGAGGCCGGAATATTTTTTATATGCAAAATACTTGATTTGGAAGGTTTAAAGTGTGTGCAGAAGACCTTTCTGCAGCAAAAAGGCACGCGTGCCAACAACACGCGGTGTTCCCAAGCGGTCCCCCATCTAAGTACTAACCGCGCCCGACGATGCTTGATTTCGGTGATCGGACGAGAACCGATATTTTCATCGTGGTATGGTCGTTGGCGAAAACTTACCTACCTGAGTTCCACCTAATCAATCCTTATCAATTACCTTTTCTTAGAAGTATCTTTTACTTTTCGATTTCCCAGACATGGTTTTCCCACTGAAAACACTATTCTACCTGCTTACCTGTACGAAAATACAGACATTCAAAGCAATAAAATCACTTTTTTACCTGTTTACCTGTAGAAAATATAATTTTTACCTGTGTTTGCAGAAATTCAAGGTAATTTATGGTTTTTCAACTGAAAAAGCTGTCTTACCTGCCCATCTGTAGGAAAACCCGTGTTTCACCTGTATTTGCAGGAATTAAGGACATTTTCAACAAAACGTTGCATACCTTGAGGGGCACTGATAAGGAAAATTCAAAATTCATTTTTTTCACCTTTTTAGACCCTAATGTACACAAAAACCTCATATTTTCAGTTCCCATAACAACATTCATCGTTTGATAAGATTTCCAAAGCCGCAGTACCATGTACTCGCACACAAAAAAAAAATACCTACAAAAATATTTTTTTTAATGTTGAAACACCATTTAGCGTCGCTGGAATGAGGCCGGAATATTTTTTATATGCAAAATACTTGATTTGGAAGGTTTAAAGTGTGTGCAGAAGACCTTTCTGCAGCAAAAAGGCACGCGTGCCAACAACACGCGGTGTTCCCAAGCGGTCCCCCATCTAAGTACTAACCGCGCCCGACGATGCTTGATTTCGGTGATCGGACGAGAACCGATATTTTCATCGTGGTATGGTCGTTGGCGAAAACTTACCTACCTGAGTTCCACCTAATCAATCCTTATCAATTACCTTTTCTTAGAAGTATCTTTTACTTTTCGATTTCCCAGACATGGTTTTCCCACTGAAAACACTATTCTACCTGCTTACCTGTACGAAAATACAGACATTCAAAGCAATAAAATCACTTTTTTACCTGTTTACCTGTAGAAAATATAATTTTTACCTGTGTTTGCAGAAATTCAAGGTAATTTATGGTTTTTCAACTGAAAAAGCTGTCTTACCTGCCCATCTGTAGGAAAACCCGTGTTTCACCTGTATTTGCAGGAATTAAGGACATTTTCAACAAAACGTTGCATACCTTGAGGGGCACTGATAAGGAAAATTCAAAATTCATTTTTTTCACCTTTTTAGACCCTAATGTACACAAAAACCTCATATTTTCAGTTCCCATAACAACATTCATCGTTTGATAAGATTTCCAAAGCCGCAGTACCATGTACTCGCACACAAAAAAAAATACCTACAAAAATATTTTTTTTAATGTTGAAAAAACACCATTTAGCGTCGCTGGAATGAGGCCGGAATATTTTTTATATGCAAAATACTTGATTTGGAAGGTTTAAAGTGTGTGCAGAAGACCTTTCTGCAGCAAAAAGGCACGCGTGCCAACAACACGCGGTGTTCCCAAGCGGTCCCCCATCTAAGTACTAACCGCGCCCGACGATGCTTGATTTCGGTGATCGGACGAGAACCGATATTTTCATCGTGGTATGGTCGTTGGCGAAAACTTACCTACCTGAGTTCCACCTAATCAATCCTTATCAATTACCTTTTCTTAGAAGTATCTTTTACTTTTCGATTTCCCAGACATGGTTTTCCCACTGAAAACACTATTCTACCTGCTTACCTGTACGAAAATACAGACATTCAAAGCAATAAAATCACTTTTTTACCTGTTTACCTGTAGAAAATATAATTTTTACCTGTGTTTGCAGAAATTCAAGGTAATTTATGGTTTTTCAACTGAAAAAGCTGTCTTACCTGCCCATCTGTAGGAAAACCCGTGTTTCACCTGTATTTGCAGGAATTAAGGACATTTTCAACAAAACGTTGCATACCTTGAGGGGCACTGATAAGGAAAATTCAAAATTCATTTTTTTCACCTTTTTAGACCCTAATGTACACAAAAACCTCATATTTTCAGTTCCCATAACAACATTCATCGTTTGATAAGATTTCCAAAGCCGCAGTACCATGTACTCGCACACAAAAAAAAATACCTACAAAAATATTTTTTTTAATGTTGAAAAAACACCATTTAGCGTCGCTGGAATGAGGCCGGAATATTTTTTATATGCAAAATACTTGATTTGGAAGGTTTAAAGTGTGTGCAGAAGACCTTTCTGCAGCAAAAAGGCACGCGTGCCAACAACACGCGGTGTTCCCAAGCGGTCCCCCATCTAAGTACTAACCGCGCCCGACGATGCTTGATTTCGGTGATCGGACGAGAACCGATATTTTCATCGTGGTATGGTCGTTGGCGAAAACTTACCTACCTGAGTTCCACCTAATCAATCCTTATCAATTACCTTTTCTTAGAAGTATCTTTTACTTTTCGATTTCCCAGACATGGTTTTCCCACTGAAAACACTATTCTACCTGCTTACCTGTACGAAAATACAGACATTCAAAGCAATAAAATCACTTTTTTACCTGTTTACCTGTAGAAAATATAATTTTTACCTGTGTTTGCAGAAATTCAAGGTAATTTATGGTTTTTCAACTGAAAAAGCTGTCTTACCTGCCCATCTGTAGGAAAACCCGTGTTTCACCTGTATTTGCAGGAATTAAGGACATTTTCAACAAAACGTTGCATACCTTGAGGGGCACTGATAAGGAAAATTCAAAATTCATTTTTTTCACCTTTTTAGACCCTAATGTACACAAAAACCTCATATTTTCAGTTCCCATAAGAACATTCATCGTTTGATAAGATTTCCAAAGCCGCAGTACCATGTACTCGCACACAAAAAAAAATACCTACAAAAATATTTTTTTTAATGTTGAAAAAACACCATTTAGCGTCGCTGGAATGAGGCCGGAATATTTTTTATATGCAAAATACTTGATTTGGAAGGTTTAAAGTGTGTGCAGAAGACCTTTCTGCAGCAAAAAGGCACGCGTGCCAACAACACGCGGTGTTCCCAAGCGGTCCCCCATCTAAGTACTAACCGCGCCCGACGATGCTTGATTTCGGTGATCGGACGAGAACCGATATTTTCATCGTGGTATGGTCGTTGGCGAAAACTTACCTACCTGAGTTCCACCTAATCAATCCTTATCAATTACCTTTTCTTAGAAGTATCTTTTACTTTTCGATTTCCCAGACATGGTTTTCCCACTGAAAACACTATTCTACCTGCTTACCTGTACGAAAATACAGACATTCAAAGCAATAAAATCACTTTTTTACCTGTTTACCTGTAGAAAATATAATTTTTACCTGTGTTTGCAGAAATTCAAGGTAATTTATGGTTTTTCAACTGAAAAAGCTGTCTTACCTGCCCATCTGTAGGAAAACCCGTGTTTCACCTGTATTTGCAGGAATTAAGGACATTTTCAACAAAACGTTGCATACCTTGAGGGGCACTGATAAGGAAAATTCAAAATTCATTTTTTTCACCTTTTTAGACCCTAATGTACACAAAAACCTCATATTTTCAGTTCCCATAAGAACATTCATCGTTTGATAAGATTTCCAAAGCCGCAGTACCATGTACTCGCACACAAAAAAAAATACCTACAAAAATATTTTTTTTAATGTTGAAAAAACACCATTTAGCGTCGCTGGAATGAGGCCGGAATATTTTTTATATGCAAAATACTTGATTTGGAAGGTTTAAAGTGTGTGCAGAAGACCTTTCTGCAGCAAAAAGGCACGCGTGCCAACAACACGCGGTGTTCCCAAGCGGTCCCCCATCTAAGTACTAACCGCGCCCGACGATGCTTGATTTCGGTGATCGGACGAGAACCGATATTTTCATCGTGGTATGGTCGTTGGCGAAAACTTACCTACCTGAGTTCCACCTAATCAATCCTTATCAATTACCTTTTCTTAGAAGTATCTTTTACTTTTCGATTTCCCAGACATGGTTTTCCCACTGAAAACACTATTCTACCTGCTTACCTGTACGAAAATACAGACATTCAAAGCAATAAAATCACTTTTTTACCTGTTTACCTGTAGAAAATAAAATTTTTACCTGTGTTTGCAGAAATTCAAGGTAATTTATGGTTTTTCAACTGAAAAAGCTGTCTTACCTGCCCATCTGTAGGAAAACCCGTGTTTCACCTGTATTTGCAGGAATTAAGGACATTTTCAACAAAACGTTGCATACCTTGAGGGGCACTGATAAGGAAAATTCAAAATTCATTTTTTTCACCTTTTTAGACCCTAATGTACACAAAAACCTCATATTTTCAGTTCCCATAACAACATTCATCGTTTGATAAGATTTCCAAAGCCGCAGTACCATGTACTCGCACACAAAAAAAAATACCTACAAAAATATTTTTTTTAATGTTGAAAAAACACCATTTAGCGTCGCTGGAATGAGGCCGGAATATTTTTTATATGCAAAATACTTGATTTGGAAGGTTTAAAGTGTGTGCAGAAGACCTTTCTGCAGCAAAAAGGCACGCGTGCCAACAACACGCGGTGTTCCCAAGCGGTCCCCCATCTAAGTACTAACCGCGCCCGACGATGCTTGATTTCGGTGATCGGACGAGAACCGATATTTTCATCGTGGTATGGTCGTTGGCGAAAACTTACCTACCTGAGTTCCACCTAATCAATCCTTATCAATTACCTTTTCTTAGAAGTATCTTTTACTTTTCGATTTCCCAGACATGGTTTTCCCACTGAAAACACTATTCTACCTGCTTACCTGTACGAAAATACAGACATTCAAAGCAATAAAATCACTTTTTTACCTGTTTACCTGTAGAAAATATAATTTTTACCTGTGTTTGCAGAAATTCAAGGTAATTTATGGTTTTTCAACTGAAAAAGCTGTCTTACCTGCCCATCTGTAGGAAAACCCGTGTTTCACCTGTATTTGCAGGAATTAAGGACATTTTCAACAAAACGTTGCATACCTTGAGGGGCACTGATAAGGAAAATTCAAAATTCATTTTTTTCACCTTTTTAGACCCTAATGTACACAAAAACCTCATATTTTCAGTTCCCATAACAACATTCATCGTTTGATAAGATTTCCAAAGCCGCAGTACCATGTACTCGCACACAAAAAAAAATACCTACAAAAATATTTTTTTTAATGTTGAAAAAACACCATTTAGCGTCGCTGGAATGAGGCCGGAATATTTTTTATATGCAAAATACTTGATTTGGAAGGTTTAAAGTGTGTGCAGAAGACCTTTCTGCAGCAAAAAGGCACGCGTGCCAACAACACGCGGTGTTCCCAAGCGGTCCCCCATCTAAGTACTAACCGCGCCCGACGATGCTTGATTTCGGTGATCGGACGAGAACCGATATTTTCATCGTGGTATGGTCGTTGGCGAAAACTTACCTACCTGAGTTCCACCTAATCAATCCTTATCAATTACCTTTTCTTAGAAGTATCTTTTACTTTTCGATTTCCCAGACATGGTTTTCCCACTGAAAACACTATTCTACCTGCTTACCTGTACGAAAATACAGACATTCAAAGCAATAAAATCACTTTTTTACCTGTTTACCTGTAGAAAATATAATTTTTACCTGTGTTTGCAGAAATTCAAGGTAATTTATGGTTTTTCAACTGAAAAAGCTGTCTTACCTGCCCATCTGTAGGAAAACCCGTGTTTCACCTGTATTTGCAGGAATTAAGGACATTTTCAACAAAACGTTGCATACCTTGAGGGGCACTGATAAGGAAAATTCAAAATTCATTTTTTTCACCTTTTTAGACCCTAATGTACACAAAAACCTCATATTTTCAGTTCCCATAAGAACATTCATCGTTTGATAAGATTTCCAAAGCCGCAGTACCATGTACTCGCACACAAAAAAAAATACCTACAAAAATATTTTTTTTAATGTTGAAAAAACACCATTTAGCGTCGCTGGAATGAGGCCGGAATATTTTTTATATGCAAAATACTTGATTTGGAAGGTTTAAAGTGTGTGCAGAAGACCTTTCTGCAGCAAAAAGGCACGCGTGCCAACAACACGCGGTGTTCCCAAGCGGTCCCCCATCTAAGTACTAACCGCGCCCGACGATGCTTGATTTCGGTGATCGGACGAGAACCGATATTTTCATCGTGGTATGGTCGTTGGCGAAAACTTACCTACCTGAGTTCCACCTAATCAATCCTTATCAATTACCTTTTCTTAGAAGTATCTTTTACTTTTCGATTTCCCAGACATGGTTTTCCCACTGAAAACACTATTCTACCTGCTTACCTGTACGAAAATACAGACATTCAAAGCAATAAAATCACTTTTTTACCTGTTTACCTGTAGAAAATATAATTTTTACCTGTGTTTGCAGAAATTCAAGGTAATTTATGGTTTTTCAACTGAAAAAGCTGTCTTACCTGCCCATCTGTAGGAAAACCCGTGTTTCACCTGTATTTGCAGGAATTAAGGACATTTTCAACAAAACGTTGCATACCTTGAGGGGCACTGATAAGGAAAATTCAAAATTCATTTTTTTCACCTTTTTAGACCCTAATGTACACAAAAACCTCATATTTTCAGTTCCCATAACAACATTCATCGTTTGATAAGATTTCCAAAGCCGCAGTACCATGTACTCGCACACAAAAAAAAATACCTACAAAAATATTTTTTTTAATGTTGAAAAAACACCATTTAGCGTCGCTGGAATGAGGCCGGAATATTTTTTATATGCAAAATACTTGATTTGGAAGGTTTAAAGTGTGTGCAGAAGACCTTTCTGCAGCAAAAAGGCACGCGTGCCAACAACACGCGGTGTTCCCAAGCGGTCCCCCATCTAAGTACTAACCGCGCCCGACGATGCTTGATTTCGGTGATCGGACGAGAACCGATATTTTCATCGTGGTATGGTCGTTGGCGAAAACTTACCTACCTGAGTTCCACCTAATCAATCCTTATCAATTACCTTTTCTTAGAAGTATCTTTTACTTTTCGATTTCCCAGACATGGTTTTCCCACTGAAAACACTATTCTACCTGCTTACCTGTACGAAAATACAGACATTCAAAGCAATAAAATCACTTTTTTACCTGTTTACCTGTAGAAAATATAATTTTTACCTGTGTTTGCAGAAATTCAAGGTAATTTATGGTTTTTCAACTGAAAAAGCTGTCTTACCTGCCCATCTGTAGGAAAACCCGTGTTTCACCTGTATTTGCAGGAATTAAGGACATTTTCAACAAAACGTTGCATACCTTGAGGGGCACTGATAAGGAAAATTCAAAATTCATTTTTTTCACCTTTTTAGACCCTAATGTACACAAAAACCTCATATTTTCAGTTCCCATAACAACATTCATCGTTTGATAAGATTTCCAAAGCCGCAGTACCATGTACTCGCACACAAAAAAAAATACCTACAAAAATATTTTTTTTAATGTTGAAAAAACACCATTTAGCGTCGCTGGAATGAGGCCGGAATATTTTTTATATGCAAAATACTTGATTTGGAAGGTTTAAAGTGTGTGCAGAAGACCTTTCTGCAGCAAAAAGGCACGCGTGCCAACAACACGCGGTGTTCCCAAGCGGTCCCCCATCTAAGTACTAACCGCGCCCGACGATGCTTGATTTCGGTGATCGGACGAGAACCGATATTTTCATCGTGGTATGGTCGTTGGCGAAAACTTACCTACCTGAGTTCCACCTAATCAATCCTTATCAATTACCTTTTCTTAGAAGTATCTTTTACTTTTCGATTTCCCAGACATGGTTTTCCCACTGAAAACACTATTCTACCTGCTTACCTGTACGAAAATACAGACATTCAAAGCAATAAAATCACTTTTTTACCTGTTTACCTGTAGAAAATATAATTTTTACCTGTGTTTGCAGAAATTCAAGGTAATTTATGGTTTTTCAACTGAAAAAGCTGTCTTACCTGCCCATCTGTAGGAAAACCCGTGTTTCACCTGTATTTGCAGGAATTAAGGACATTTTCAACAAAACGTTGCATACCTTGAGGGGCACTGATAAGGAAAATTCAAAATTCATTTTTTTCACCTTTTTAGACCCTAATGTACACAAAAACCTCATATTTTCAGTTCCCATAACAACATTCATCGTTTGATAAGATTTCCAAAGCCGCAGTACCATGTACTCGCACACAAAAAAAAATACCTACAAAAATATTTTTTTTAATGTTGAAAAAACACCATTTAGCGTCGCTGGAATGAGGCCGGAATATTTTTTATATGCAAAATACTTGATTTGGAAGGTTTAAAGTGTGTGCAGAAGACCTTTCTGCAGCAAAAAGGCACGCGTGCCAACAACACGCGGTGTTCCCAAGCGGTCCCCCATCTAAGTACTAACCGCGCCCGACGATGCTTGATTTCGGTGATCGGACGAGAACCGATATTTTCATCGTGGTATGGTCGTTGGCGAAAACTTACCTACCTGAGTTCCACCTAATCAATCCTTATCAATTACCTTTTCTTAGAAGTATCTTTTACTTTTCGATTTCCCAGACATGGTTTTCCCACTGAAAACACTATTCTACCTGCTTACCTGTACGAAAATACAGACATTCAAAGCAATAAAATCACTTTTTTACCTGTTTACCTGTAGAAAATATAATTTTTACCTGTGTTTGCAGAAATTCAAGGTAATTTATGGTTTTTCAACTGAAAAAGCTGTCTTACCTGCCCATCTGTAGGAAAACCCGTGTTTCACCTGTATTTGCAGGAATTAAGGACATTTTCAACAAAACGTTGCATACCTTGAGGGGCACTGATAAGGAAAATTCAAAATTCATTTTTTTCACCTTTTTAGACCCTAATGTACACAAAAACCTCATATTTTCAGTTCCCATAACAACATTCATCGTTTGATAAGATTTCCAAAGCCGCAGTACCATGTACTCGCACACAAAAAAAAATACCTACAAAAATATTTTTTTTAATGTTTAAAGGGGGACGGGGGACCGCTGTGACATCGGATTTTAAAATTATAAATTCTTGATCTTAAAAAAACATGTCCGTGAGAAGACTGTGACATTTATTTTTAAAATAATAAAATGTGTATTTGGATAACATTTTCATGGGACCGCTGTAAAAATCACTAATCTCTAAAAAAGGATCACTTTGCCATTAATTTGAAAAAGGAATAAGAAACGATAGTATCTCTGGTTGCCAATGATGGCATGGAATAATAAGTCTTGTGATTGTTATTTAATTGTTTAAACGTGTTTTATTAACTTAACTCAAATGATTTTCGATACAATTTTACTTTTTTTGTATTGTTGTTCTGTACCATACTGAAAGAAACGTCATTATATCATGTTAATTTAAAAATTACATATTATCCTTAACAAGTATTCTATATTTGTACCTCCTCTTACCCTTTCAAAATATGTTATGGCTACCATTGCGTCAATCCCAAACTCTCAAACTCTTTAATTAACATTTTTACATAGGAACCAAAAAGATAATGATATTTAATCGTTTTAGTCCAAGGTGTATTCTGTCCGTTGATTTTGTTACCTATAAAATTGGAACATGGGATCTGAAATACAAAAAGAAACATTTAGTTTTATGATCAAAACCATTATGAACTATTTAGGGACTACATCTTTGATTTTAAGTCCAAGTCCAGTTCCAAAAACAAAAAAATATTAAATACAAAAAAATTAAGTGTAGTTATTCCGCTTCCACAATTAAATTTTCATGACATTAATTAGTCAAATATTAAATTAAAAATACTAAGAAATACGATAGTACTGCATAAACACAAGATTGCAAGAGGCATGGTGGTATCTTGCGAATACAAGGGCGGGCAATAACTCCGAGAGTCAACTCCATCAAAGCAAATCCCCTTCTATATGAATCACTCCTCCAGCTTATCGACAGATTGAGGTCACGACGTCTATTATTTTATTTAAATCTTAGATACTACAAGTTGCTAGAAGAGTCTAAATTTATTCTGCATGCAGGTAAAGGGTCTCGTCATTATGTAAGGCGCTCCACTAATACTGAATATCCCAGATACACCATAGAGAGGGTAAAACAACAAATATCATTGTTTGGGGCTGCTTTTCCTACACATGCGTAGAAATATTAAAATATTACGGACTACTGTGCTACGAGGACATGTTACTAAAACGGACATTCCAGCATGACAACGACACGAAACATACCAGTAAGTTGGCAAAGGAATGGTTTAGGGCGAATGGAATTTAGGTTATGGAGTGGCCAGATCAATTTCTTGACATCAATCCCATTAAAAAACCTGTGTGCAGATATTAAGGAAACAGTTTGGCATGCTTGGCCCAAAAACAACAAAGAGCTTTGGGATGTAGTTCAGCACGCATGGCAGACATTGAAGGGATGTGAAGATCTTATAGGCTCCATAAAAAGGCAGTGTAAAGCTGTTGTGGTAGTGCTATTAAATATTAAGTTTATTTATAAAAATAATTAAACAAATATTGTTTCTTTTTTAATAATGTACATATTACACTGCTCTTTAAAGTTAAGTTTAGTTGTAACATTTTTTCAATTTGTTTGTTTTTATTTATGAAAATAGTTGGAAAATTAACTACTCTTTCGAAATGCATTAATGATAAAAGACTTTTGTAATTTTACCCAGATCAAAGGTAAATGCGATTCCAGCACCCACTAATATTTTACTGCTCATTTGTGAAAAATCTGAAAAAATAAATGTCAATATTTGTACGCCCTGATCCACGAATTCTCGAGATGGAATCAACGGTGGCGTCTACAGTTCCAGTAAGGTTGAAGTACTTAGTGAACACCTTATAGGGCTTCTTCGACACATTCGGAGAGACAACAAGCCTCGGATACGGACGGATTCACTGTTGACAACCCACGCAAACGAAATAAGGACAACGAACTTCCGATATATACGTGGAATGTTAGGTCCCTTAACAGGCCACGTGCAGCCGAAGAATTAGCGTAAGCCCTAAACTGCTGCAAGGCAGATATTACCGACATCCAAGAAGTGCGATGGGATGGACCGGGCAAACGCAAATTAAAATGCTGCGATATATACTACGGCGACTACTACCGAGAACAAAGACAGCGTCTATTTGGGTGTGGATTTGTTTCTGGAACTAGACTCAGGCGAAAAGCCTTGAGTTTCAACAGTGTGAGCGAGGGCATCACGACAATCCGCATCAAAGCTAAATTCGACAACATAAGCCTAATATGCGCGCATGCCCCAACAGAGGAGAAAGATGAAGACACCAAAGACATATTCTTCGAGCTCTTGGACAAGACATATGAGCAGTGCTCTGGCTATGACATTAAAATTGTCTTAGGAGATTTTAATGAAAAGCTAGGAAGAGAAGACATCTTTGGTGGCATAATCGGGAGATACAGCCTGCACGACACCACCACCGACAACGGATTCAGGCTGATCGATTTCGCTGCGGGGCGAGACGTTCTGGTAGCTAGTACGCAGTTCACGCATCTCAATATCCACAAGGGGACATGGAAATCTATTGATCAATCAACCGTCAACCAGATTGACACATTTCGATCGACCCACGACACTTCTCCGAAAATTTCGCGAGGCCAAAACAAGGAAGTACTGTGAGAAGATTCGACGTTAGGCGGCTACAATCGCAAGAGACTGCCATGTCCTTTTCCGATCGAGTCTCTAATAACCTCCTAAGGAGTCCTATGCTTCCTGCATTAAGCATTGAAAACCAGTGGCAAAATTGCCTTGCAGCCATCAGAGATGCCGCCTCTGAAGAGCTAGGTTTCACACGGCCACCACAGCGAAACCCCTGGTTTGACGACGAATGCCGGCAAGCGCACGCAGCGAAACAAGAGGCATACAAAACGGCGCTGCACAAAAGGACTAGAGCTGCTCGCGAGCTCTACGAGCAGAAGAGGAGAGAGAAACACCGGCTTCTTAGACGGAAAAAAAGAGAGCATGAGAAGCGCGCGATCGAGGAGATAGAGGGATGTAACAACAGGAATGAGGTTCGTAAATTTTACCAAAAGGTAAAAAAAAACCTCCCAAAGGTACCAGCCACGAACCGAAGCCTGTAAAGACGATCAGGGGAACATTGTAGTAGAACCGCAGTCGATGCTGAGAATATTTAAAGATCACTTCTCCAAATTATATAACGGCGATTACGAACCGAATTCCGCTGTAAGGGAGATAAAACCACTCAACCTCAGCGACGCAGATCAACAATTCCGCCTTCCCGACCTTGACGAAGTGAAGATACCTATATCTTTTTTTTTTTTCATGCGACGTTGGGATCCACGCAGGATCCATCAAGTGGTCATACTGAATTGTGCCTGATACGCAGGCAGCACGTAAATAAACTTAAGGAAATTGAAATGAAGGATTTAACCCGGGTCAAATCGTCTGGTAGACCAGGTAGCTTCATTGAAAATCCTGAAGTACTTGGTAGTTCCTATTAAAACTCTAGTTGAAATTAGAGCTGTGTCTTTCTTTTTTGATCATGCCTAGATCAAGGAGTTCCTGCACACTTCTTTTTGACCAAATACCCCTCCAATTAAGTGTGGCCGACGTAAATACGATTTCATCAACATCTAATAGAGATCTAATTTCATTACTAACTGATACTGTATTATATTTCGCTATTTTATTCCTATGACCCAGATCTAGCGAATAAGAATCAGAAATCACCTGAGTGTCGATGACAATGGGTTGATTTCCGTCCTTAACCACCAGATCTGGTTTCCTAATTCCTTCGTTGGTAAGCACTCTGGGTTCTATTAGAGTGGTAAGTCCCCTTGTGTTCATACTACGCTTCAGAAATTTAACTACTGAGTCATGTCTCTCGATACGACTGGCATGGGTTCTTGGACATTGCTGAACCACATGGTTAAGGGTTTCGGTCCAAGGACAGCCTGCTCTGCATACACGTTCTAGGTTTAGTTTTACACGAGATGTGCGAGATCTCGTGGGTAACGCATTCATTCTTGTTTTTATGCAGTGCAGGAAGTCTCTACTTGAAAGGAGCAGTGTAGGCTCACCAGCCCACCGATGTGATTGCTCACAATCAGAAGCACCACTTAATCCAATTCCATCAACAGAGTTGTGAAGTTTGTTGGACCAGTAAGTATCGAGATCAGATTTACTTTCAATATTGATACTGCCTAAATTTAGTCTTCTTTTTGCCGCATCTATTTCTTTAGCTAAGAGTGTGTTGGCTTGTATCACATCTTCCAAATTAGGAAGCGTAAGCCGATTTAATCTATTAAGCCTTACAAAAAGAGCCGTCAGTCTCACAGCAGGAATGCCGAGACCGCCCTGTTTGACGGGTGAATGAAAATATGCTATGGGCGTGTCATTCGGCAAAGCAAGCCATCTTCTGACCTCGACTCTGATTCTCTTATCAATCTTATTAAGTGCATTAATATGTGCACTTCCTAACGTCAATTTGTGATAAAGCTGGGGAATAAGAACGGTGCGTACTATATGTAGACGTTGCTGGGGCTTCAGCGGTGCAGTGGTAATGCGTTGAAGTTTTGCATCTAATTCATTGTGGGCCTCTATTTTGCATTTTCCTTTAGGCGAAAATTCAATACCTAAATATTTTAGATGATCTGAGCGCTTAAGCGCTGGTAGTTGTTGATTATTAAGCTTGAAAGCCCTATTTTCTATCACTGTGGTTGTCTGCTTACCTTGTCCCTTAATGCTGATGGTGTTACATTTAGCGACGTTGATATGCATTCCACATGACGAAAGAAAGGCCTGAGTGTGGTCAAGCAGGCTTTGCAAACCCCGAGGAGTAGAGGCACACAGAATAAGATCGTCCGCAAAGGCAAGCGCATTAACCCTTGCAGACCCAATCTTACATGAAATCTCTTTGGGAAGAGATTTCAGAAGACGGTCGGTACCCGGATTGAAAAGTATCGGTGACAGTGGATGACACTGTTTGACACCATTTCTGGCGTGAATGGGACTCGAAGTCCAATTGTTTGTTGTTATTCTAGTCGAAGCCCTACTATAATACTCATCTATATATTTAACGAAGCTAAAAGGTGGAAAGGAAAGGAACGTAAAGTCCCTATTATGGTCGGGTAGGACACTGAATCAAACACCTTGGCGACGTCGATTGAAGCTAAGTAGCAGCTAGATAGTAATTGGTGTAGAGATCTTAGTAGTGGATCAAGCAAAGTGGTGTTGATAGCACATCCATCATCAGAAGCGACAAAGGCCTGTTGTCTTCGGTCAAGTACCACACCATTTGAAAGCCTTTTGGCCAAGATGTTGTAGAACTGACGTAGGACAACAGACGAGACCACAATAGGTCGAAAGTCGCCCGGATCTGATGCATTGGATGTCTTAGGAATTAGAGTCGTTTTAGACTCATAAAGGTGTTGTGCTACTTTACCACACCAAAAGAATAAATTAAATATCATTGCAACTACTTCCTCAGGAACACGGTTCCAAATTTTGGATGTGAGTCCATCAGGACCTGGAGATGTACCAGTCGATAATCTAGATCTTTTTATTTCAAATGTAGTGATAGGCATTGTCAAAGACAATAACGAGTCACCACAAGTTCTGTCAGGTGGTTTAGACAGCGAAGGATGTTCCATGACATTCTCCCAATAAGGGATCATGATTTCTTCAGGTGGCATCTGACTTTCGTCAGGGCCAGCAAGAATCGACTTGATACATCGGTCTTGATGTTTCGCCCAATTCCTTTGGGTAGCGCGATATTCATTTCTTCTTCTTGTTCTATGGTTGAGGCGTTGAGAGACAGGTGTAGGTTGTCTAGCAACGCGATTCGGCCTATTGTTAATCGGAAAAGTTTCGAGAAGAAAAATTCCAAGTCGTGCTATAACATTAATTGCTTGAGAGGCAATTTCATTAAGGATGGTGGTATTCACTAAGTCAGAATGACGAAGAGATTGGGAATTTAGAAGGTGAGTGTGTAACTCATTCACCCGTTCTGAATCAGATGGGGTGGTTATCGATGTTTGTGAAAAGGCATCAGAACCAGTATCAAGCACGTCTGAAGCCATTCATCAACAACCTGATTGGTCTGAAGCCACACTGACTTCAGACCAGGAAAGTCCACTATCGACCAAATATTCACACTACGGCAGATCTTGGAAAAAACCAAGGAGCTTGAAATCGATACCAACCATCTCTTTATCGATTTTAAAGCCGTGTATGACAGCATCTATAGGGAAGAGCTCTGCCGAGCAATGTCTAGTTTTGGCATCCATGTCAAACTTATCCGTTTGTGCAGAATGACGATGGAGAATGCACGCTGCTCTATCAAGATCGGAAAAGATCTTAACGATGCATTTGATGTCAAAAAAGGTTTTAGACAAGGCGATGTACCATCATGCGACTTCTTCAACATCGTTCTGGAAAGAATTGTGCAAAACTCAACTGTCAACACCAGAGGCACAATGTTCCAAAGGTCCATCCAATTATTTGGATATGCAGATGATATTGACATAATTGGAAAATCAAAGCGTGATGTCAGTGGAGCGTTTTTGAGCATTGCGATGAAAGCGAAGAAGATGGGTTTAGTGGTAAATGAAGGCAAGACCAAGTATATGCTTTCATCAAAAAAGGACATTGAAAAACGACGTCTTGGACAAAACGTCACCATGGACAGCTATAACTTTGAGGTAGTTAAGGACTTTGTCTACCTAGGCACCGCTATTAATACAGACAACGACACCAGCGCTTAAATCAAACGAAGAATAACTCTTGGAAATCGCTTCTTCTTTCGACTAAGAAGGCAATTGAGTAGTTATAGTCCTCTCTCGAGCATCTTAAATCACCATCTTTATGACACTCATCATCCTAGTTCTCATTTATTTCGCTGAGGCCTGGACCCTGTCAAAGAATGATGAGAGCGTCTCAGGATGCTTCGAGAGAAAAATTCTTCGGGTGATTTTTGGTGGCATAGATAGAGAATGGAGGAGAAGATATAACGACGAACTGTACGGGCTGTACAGGGACACTGGCCTTGTTGGCAGAATTAAAGTCCGACGGCTAAGATGGCTAGGTCATGTAGGGCGGATGGACATCAACGCTCCAGCCCGGAAGGTCTTCGAATTCAATCCCGAGGGACGGCGGCGCAGTAGAGGAAGACCGCGACTCAGGTGGCGCACCCAGGTGGGAGATGACCTCAACCAACTTGGCGTGCGAAACTGGAGACAGCTAGCTAGTAACCGAGCTGGCTGGAGACGCATGTTGGTTGAGGCCCAGGTCCGCCCCGGACTATAGCGCCACCAAAACAGAAAGTTAAAGGATAGATTTTTGTAAAAGAATTTTATCTAAAGAAAAGTTGTTTTGAATAAAATCACCCTGACAAAGAAAAGCCCTCCGGAAAAATGTATTTAGACGACATTTTCAAAATAGTATGGGTAAAATGATTTTTTTTAACACTTCAGAATTTCAGAAAGTGGTTAGCTTATAGCAAACTTCAAACCACGATCAGAGGCTCATCATAAGACCATGTGTTAGTTGTTAGTAAGATAATAGTTAGTATGATCATGGGTGGACTTTATAATCTTACTTCACTTGAACGTAGACATGACGAATGTACGTCGTTAATACACAGGATGAACAGAAAAGGGCCAAGATGACTTCCCTGGGGAGCACCAGATTAAGCAACAAAAGGTTCTGAAAGACAATTTCTAAATTTTAAGCAATAGGATCTGTTTTTAAGGTATCATTTGATAGAAGTTAAGAAAAATGGTGGAAAACCAATTGGCTATGTTGGTCAAAAGCTTTGGAAAAGTCAATGTATACACAGTCAACTTCATAACCTTGTTCTAAAGCGTTTGAACATATGTTTGAGAATGTAAGGAGATTAGTAACGGTTGATCTTTTTTTCAGAAAACCATGTCGCTGTTCGCAAATGAGATTTTTACTAAAAAATGCTACACTTTCACAAACAACTTGTTTAAACAATTTAGGAATGCAAGAAAGCTTTGCAATGGGCCTGTAGTTTGTTATATCCGCCTTGTTACCTTTCTTGAAAATTGGTGTTAGAAATGATTTATTGCATATTCTTAGAAATTTGCATGTTTTTAGAGAAAGTTTGAATAAGAACGTAAGGGGTTCAACTAAAGCATTACTACACTTTTTTAGTACTATCGGGGGAGTACCATCATCATTCAACGCAGATAAAAGATCAAGGTCAACTGTAGCACAGGGATGTGACGACAGCTAGTTTGCGAAAAAGAGTGAAGATTATGAAAATATGCTTTATCAACTTCTTCAGGGCTATTAAGAAAGGACTCACGGAAATTTGTCGCAAAAGCGTTACAGATATCAACAGTTTTATCTTATGAAAGGTTTTTGTAAGTGAAGTTAACTGAAAAGTCATCAGATTTTTTCTTTAAGTTTACAAGATTCCAAAATTTTTTCAGATTATCTTTCAAAGAAGTGTCCATATCAGTAACATAACAAGCGTATAAAAAATTAGAAAGAGACTTAAATTCATTAAAGAATTCAACATAAACAGAGAAGTTGATTGGAGACAGAGTTTTGAGAGACAAGTTTTCCATGCCTTATTTCTTTGGTTTCGAAGTAAACGCAATTTTTTCGTGTTAAAATTAATATTTCTTGATATTCTTAAAGGTAGATTTTTTTTAAATCAATTTTTAAGGATCTTAAAAAAATCGATGAAGAAACATTTTAAAACAATTCCGGCTCTTTTAAAAATTTGCCATAACGTTCCAAGTTTCCACTTAATTTTAAAAAGTATGCGTCAATAACTTAAGTTGGAAATAACTTAAGTTGAGATAAGAATTTCTGCGGGATTTTTTAATCCCTTAACTAAATTAAAGTTTTCTAAAGTTTCTAACGCGTTTAACTTTTTTTCAGCTTAATTGAAATATTGAAGGCGCTCAACAAAGAGTTGGAGTCAACTGCTCTGAATTCAAGTTGGGAAATAGGCGTTTCTTTTCATAAATTTGCTGGATTTAAAAGTTGTCAATACTACTTTTTACCCCTGAATCCTTGTTCCATAGTTGCTTGTGGTGTTATGGAACAAGTAAACTAAACCCATTGTTATGACATATTGACTATTTTTGCGATTAAACCGTATTTGATTGGCTGATCAATGAAATAGTTTGACAAAACTGTCAGTATGGAATTGCCATTCCAATTAACAACTGAAATTTCGTTTCCCTAGTCAAATGGAAAATCGGTTGATCCTCTACATTTTTGCTTTACTTCTTTTGGGCTTTGGGGGATTTTTTTGACATTATAAGTTGGATTATTTTTGTTCACGTTCACCTATACTACCTATAAATCTAATATATAAAATTCTCTTGTCACAGTGTTAGTTGCCATACTCCTTCGAAACGGCTTAACCAATGTCAATGAAATTTTGAATATACATTCGGTAGGTCTGAGAATAGGTTTTTATCTATTTTCTTAAATTCCCAAGTGATATTGTTTAATTGCATCAACATCGTACACGGTGCAACGATCTTACGATAGTATTTAGTGAAGCTGTGTATAATGAATCATTGATTGCTATATAGGGTATTTTGTATAGCCACTGTATTGAATCGTGAACTACAATACAATACTGGAGAAATGGCAGCGATTGTTGCCCCACTAATGAATGATGAACAAAGAACCATTTATGGCGACATCATTCTCGCAATTTCGGCAGGACAAGCCCGATTCCTTTTTTTGAATCAATGAGGTGTAACCGGAAAAAACATTCCTTATTTCGATAATTGTTGGTAAAATACGATCAAATAATGGTATCGCATTGGCTATTGCATCTTCTGAGATAGCGGCAATTTATTGGAGGCAACTCAGTTCATTCAGTATTGCCATTCAGCTCATTTAGTACTGTCAACAAATATTCAGAATAACCCAGACGCGGTGTACAATATACAAAAAAAAACAATAATTCATTGCCACAGTGCTAAAACAGTGTACAATTAGCATCTGGGACTATGGTACACAAACATTCGCTTGAGGAGTTGAACAGGACATTCAAAGATATAAAAAAGAACGACAGATAATTTGGCGGAACTCTTTTCAGGTGATTTCACTTCCCGTTATTCTGCTTTCAACGAACGCTAATGAGATCAACGCGTGCTTAAAATCATCGCCACTGTGGCGTAATGTTGAAAAATTACAACTGAAAGTAAATATGCGTGTTCAAATGCTCCGCTGAAACATTCTCATAGCAAGTGTTAGATATACATAGGCGACGGAAAAGTTGCTACAGACGAAACAGTATAAAGCAAGCTCATGGATTCACAAGATGATCTCATTGACCAGATATTTCCCGATGTACACAGAGAAAATACAGATCATGAGTGGTTGGCAGAAAGAGCAATTTTAGCAGAAAAAAATGTGGATGTCAACGAATTAAATCTAAAGATATAACATTTGTTACGAGGAGACTGACACCAAGTCTCCTCTATCTATCGATACAATTTGTGATGCTTCCGAAGCTGTAAATTATCCAAAAGAGTTTTTGAACTCATTGGATTTACCAGACATGCAACAGCATAATTTACAACTGTATCTGGATCTCCGGTAATTTTGCTGAGTAATTTGAACCCACTACAGATTCCGAGGTGAAAATAAATAAAATTACCATGAATCCCTATTATTTGGTGATTTGTTATTTTATCTATGCGATGCCTCAAGCCATAATCACTTCTATACCACATCCTTCCACACCTACAATAAGTTAGTTATTTATTTCTAGGAAACTATTCTCTAGACATTATTTATATGACAACACAATGTTTGTCGGGTCAGCTAGTTAATAATATAATTTATTAAATATTTTAATTTTGAATATTATAAATATTGTAAACTTACTGATTTTGACAAAAGTTAATCGTTCCGCGGTGGTTTTGGCACGTGCGTTGTCGTCGTACTGGAAACATGGCGATGCTTTTTTATGTTGAAATGTCAATTTGAGATATTGATACGCTGTTTGAAATCATTTTCTTTTTCCTGTGGCTTTTTAGCACGTATGTGCTTAAACAAATTTGCATTTAAATTCCATTTCACCACCTATAAGCTGAACACTATCACTTAATTTGTTTATCACGCACAGCATCATTTTTAGGTTGGGAAATTATAAATTTTAATTCCACAGCACCATTTAAATTTGAATTGGTTTCGTTTTCTAAGTCTGAAGTTAAAAAACTTTTTTGCAACACACATTGTTATTTAATTTAGATTTAAAAAAATCTATTGCTGTTTTTTTTTAATACCTACCCGAACATTTCCGAAATTTTTGTTTTTGAAATATGGATCCAAAATTGTTTCGATTCAAATAGTTCAATTAAATTTCGAAACATTTTATAATTAATTTAAATAAAATACAGATAAAAGAATTGTATTTAAAATTACTTTTTAATTATGATTTTTACTTTTGAATTTTAAAAGCAACGTAAAAGGAACTTGATACTTCAGAACTACTGTCACTAAAAATTATTCAGAACGAAATACAAATAGCAAAAATTTGATGTTTTGTTTATTTTCCGTATTTTTCACAGCCGATCTCAACACTTAAAAAACTTACACTGAATGCAACCGAAACCAAAAACAAAGCAATTTAGTGAAATAGAAGTATGATTTGTGTCGGTCCCATCATTTATAATTCTCGGTCGCAACTAATGTGGTTGTTGTTGCTTTTTTTAAAAATATCGCTGACCTGAATCGAACCCTTTTGGTGCGATCGTTGAGTTTTTCGCGGTCCGCTACCTAAGTTGTTGTTTTACATTTAACCTTTTGATGCGCTCCTTGGACTTGATCGCAGCCTCTTTATGTGTTTTAGCTCGGCAGCCAACGTCTTTAATTTTTGAAAGATTTGTTGATGAATGAATTGATTTTTTTCGCGAAGTTTTAAAGTTAGAAAAACCACAACAACGATTGCCTGCAGGCGCACAAGTGGGGCATGAATTTATAGTTAGTTTTAAAGTCTTTATAAATGATTAGCTTCTTCTTTTAAATATTGTAATTTGTAAATGTCTGATGTATGCTGATAATATGAAATTATTCACAGCAACATATTCACTTGAAGAATGATTATTAATGCAGTTGTGTAATACAAATTACAAAATGTTCTTAAATGGTGCAACTACAAGTACAACCATCTTTAGGAGAATTACTCGAACTGTAAAATTTGTAATGTATCTAAATCTTCATCTCTTGATGATTTTGAATATACAATTTAAGATATGATTTAAGTCTTGCGAGGCTAAATAAAGCAAATGATCCTGTTGTGATTTTTGATTTAAAGCTTGACTTAAGATCTCACGTTGATTACATTGTATCTAGAGGTAATTCACTTTTAGGTTTCTTAAAGCGGAACTCAAAAAATTTTAAGGATGCCTATACTTTGAAGACCTTATTAATATTTGTAGTTCTACCGATTTTAGAATATTGCAGTATCATCTGCTCTAATGTTTTGAAAACAATATTTTGAAAATAGGAACAGTTCAGAAAAGTTTCACTCTTTATACACTTCGAAAACATAACTGGATCAGGTCCTTGCCAGATTATAAATCAAGAGGCTTTTTTATAGATTTAAAAACGCCTAAATATCTGAATCAGAATAATCTCTTTTGAGATGTATTTAACAATTCTATTTCCTGTTTCATCAGGAGTTTTTTTGCAAACATAAATGAATTATTTTATCTTTCTTTTTCTAGAACTAATTAATTTCTAAATAAACCAATAACGCTGTCCCTATATATATTTAATACCTACGGTTTATAGTAAAAATTACCTTGTATGAATAGAGATTGTTTAAAAAAATAAATATGAAATATGTAATTGATTAATTATTTAATTAAAATATAAAACTAAAATTCTTTGTAAATATGTAGGTATAATATATTACATGGAATTTTAGTTTTAGAATTTTACTATTTTTTTTTGTAGTTGTTTTGTAACAGCAGTGTCACGGTAAAAATTACCGCGACAAGAACCATTCTCTCCGTCATCCAAATACTTGTTCCTCCCTCCTCCATTCCTACAGGTGTTTCCTTCAATCTACTGAGAGAGAGAGGGGCAGCCATGGTCCATCAGCCATCGGTTCACTCTCTCAGTACTTTGGAAAGAAACATAATCATTGATGTCGATTTTCTACTTTAACTAAGGTGACAGACGGGCGGTCTTGTCAAATACTAAGAACGGGTGACAGCCAGTCCCCAAAGAATGAGCATAATTACCACCATAAGTGTCAGACGGATGGTCTGACTGCAGCAAACCAAAATTGGCACGGTCGACACTTGTCTCCAAATGCCGAAGTTACTCCATGGGAGAATGGCTTCAAGCCCAACTTTTACACCCTCATTATAATTAAATGTACAAGATGGAACGATAACGTAAGTCCCTATTTCCCAAATCTGCGCGAAAGTCAAACGAAATAACTTAAAAACGCGTGTAGCAAACTTCTGCCACATTTCTCTTCCCACAATTGGTTTTAATCGAAACTTATTAATTTCCATCAAGTTTCCACAATTATATTTGTTTTTCTGGGAAAGAGAAAATTGGTTAAGGAAGGAAGGGAAATCTGGCAGGAGAAATAAGCTAAGTATAATAGTTTGGTTTATTTGATTAAAAAAAAAAATTTTCCGTTGAATCACATTATTTCGTTGTCGAGACATTGTTCAAAAAAAAATTATCGTTTGGCTTTGGCTGTTCGCTTTATTTCCGAAAATTACGGAACTCGTGACCCGCTTAAAATAAAACCGTTAACATTTTTTTTCGGGACTAAACGTTACCGGTCCATCTTATCTTTCCTGAATAACGATTTGTTTCTTTGTTTAAAAGATCCTGGGTTTTAGCCCTACTTAATTGCAAGGTTTCCCAGGCAATTTACTTAACAATAAATATTTTAAAAAATTAATTCCAAGACTTAATCTTTTATTGAAACTTCTTTCACCGTCGGTTTCGCTCCGAAGGTTTGCAATTTCCTTAATTATAAAAAAAAATTGCTGGTGCCCTATTTCTCAATTTCAAGATAGACACCCCTGTGGTCACCAACATTTTTATATTCTCATCAATTTAATTGATCTCCTACGATATCATCTCAATTATGGCTGAAACACATACACGCTTCAGTTTCGGCTTCGTCTGCGTTACGTTAGGCTTGCTTCGAGGTTGCTTTGAATGACATTTCTATTATTTCATCCCTCCAAAGAGCAAATATATTGTTTGTTGACATTTTTTTAATGCTGATGAGCTGTCAGGCAAAGCAAATGTTCAGAAAATTGAACTAGAGCTTCCGTTTGGAGTCACATTACGTTACATTACATTCTTTTTCTTACGATTTTCAAACAAAACGTGAGGTCGAAGCTACATTGTGATAGCATGCATTGAATTCCTATGGCTGAACTCGTAAACGTCAGGCGAAGCCGAAGCTGAAGCGTGTATGTGATTTAGCCATTAGGATATCAATTTATTCGCTGAACCCACCCTAAGCTGAGTGGCCGGAAATATCAGCATCATACGTGCTGAATGTGCTAAATTTTTTTCTACGACCTTCTTTACGTTATAGGTTCTAGTCTTCGTCGTAGGTTCGTTCGAGATCGTCGTGGTCGTAGTCGTGGTCGCCGTCGTCGTCGTCGTCGCGTCGCGTAGAAAAAATATAGCAACAGCAGATCTTCGATCAATTGATGAAATAAATAAATAAAGTTGAAAACAAAAAACGAGCTCACATGTCTAACATGTACATATATACCAAAAACCTTTTTGGAATGTTAGTTGGCATTGTCTTGAGAAAAAAACCGTGACTGCCACTTTTTAATTTTATTATTTTAAGCTTTATTCACTCATTAATTCATTTAAGAGGTTAGTAAAGGGTGTCCCAAAATTAACGCAAGATTTGAATTAAATAGAAAACGCCGTTTTTAGTCTTTTGATAGTTATATTTTCATTGACTCGTAAAGTACATAGGATAGGGTTATGTATGGGATAACACATCGGATAAATGGACTCCACGGCTTTGCATGCACATGCGCACTCTTTTGTTGAAATTTTCCATGACCATTCTGCATAACTGTGGCTGAATTTCGTTCATGCAGAGTTGAATCTCCTCCTTTAATGCACGGGTAGTTGTGAGCTTGCTGACATAGACTTGTGATCTTAAATAACCCCATAAAAAGAAGTCTAATGGTGTTAAATCACAATATCTAGGAGGCCAATTTTGATCACCGAAACGAGAGAGTACACGACCTGGAAATGTCTCATGCAGTAATTGAATTGTTTCACGGGCTGTATGACATGTGGCACCGTCTTGTTAAAACCACATATTGGACACATCAATATCATCCAATTTTGGCAGAAAGAACTGTGTAATCATGTCGCGATATCGAGCACCAGTAACAGTCACTGCTTGGCCAACATCATTTTCAAAAAAATAAGGCCCAATTATGCCTCCAGCCCAAAATCCACACCATACAGTCACGCATTGTGGATGCATTTGTTTTTCGACAATCACATGTGGGTTCTCCGAACCCCAAATGCGGCAATTTTGGCGATTGACAAAGCCATCAAGATGAAAATGTTCTTCATCGCTTAGGATGATTTTGCTCGAAAAATCAGGGTCCATTTGTTGATGTTCAATAATCCATTCAACGAACTCTCTTCTCTGTCCATGGTCATTAGGCTTCATTTGTTGTGTTAATTGAATTTTGTAAGCATGATGACACAGATCTTTGGTGAGTATACGCTGTAGAGAGGTTCTTGAAATTTGCAATTCTTGTCCACGACGTCGAATTGAGGTTCCTGGATTGTCAGCAACATTCTCACGCACTGCTTCGACATTCACATTTGAACGGCTTGTTTTTGGACGACCAGTGTGTTTGGCGTCTCCAACGGATCCAGTCTCCATGAATTTTTCAATTAATCTTTTCACATTTGACGAAGTTAAAACACTATTTCGACCATATTTTGTATAAAATTTTCGAACTGCAGCCGCCAAGCTTTCACTATTTTTGAAATATTCTTTAATAATGAAAACACGTTGTTCTATCGTGTAACGCTCCATTTTTAATAACCCTATACTGTTAGCTGTCAAATTGCTTTTTTTCAGGGTTGCCAACACTTCACTGCACAAATGGCTGCAAATTCAAATCTTGCGTTAATTTTGGGACACCCTTTAGTACATTTTTTGTTACATTAAAGATGGTCGATGATTTTTAGCGGCGGAAAATTTGAAAGTTTAAGAATTTTATTACAAATTTAGGATCTAGACATTTTAAGCTATATTCGAAATGATTTTTTATTTACATGTTAGAATGTTTAATTCAAGTTTAGACTTTAAGTTTTACATTTAAATTAAAGTTTAAGTATTAATAATATCAAATTGAAAATAATATAAGTTTTAAGTCAAAAGTTAATTTAAATATAGATTTTAAGTGAATTCAAAAAAATAGTTTAAAAAAATTTAATAATAGATTGATGAACTGCTTGTGATTCAACAGTTTATTTAACTAGTATTAAGTATTTATTCCTTTATATAGGCGAAGGCAAGTAAAATATGTGTTAAACAACCTTATTCGTAAAGAATAATATTTTAAAATTATATATACAAAAGTACCAAGATATTAATCCCTGATAGACACTTTAAAATAGATTGTTGATTAAACAATTCATATTCGTTAATCCGATGCAGTGGCGCATAGCATAGTTACAATAGTTATAGTTATAAAAATACATAAATATGTACCAAATGCATTAATTTGGATAAAAGATAGGAATGTTATTAAAATTTTGTCAAAATAATTTACTTTGAATAAAGTTAAAATAATTAAAAAAAATATTTTAAGATTCAAAATTTTACCCAAAAATAAATTTGCCTTCAAAAATTTAAATTCCATTTTATTAATAAAAAACCCTTGATTTCAAATTTTTTTTTTATATAAAATTTTTCAATTTCGTTCTAAAAATATTTTTAGTATGCAGTAACATTATAATATAACGCTATACATTTGAATTTCGTAAAAAACTGTTGACCCGTTTTTAAGATATCGAATTTTGAAAAAAAAATTCAATATTTTTTTAGAAATCCAAACAATAAAAAATTACAATTCTGATAATCAAATATTATTAAAGCAATAAAAGAGCTTATTCAGAATATAAATATTGAAATCAGTTCATAAGTTGCTGAGAAGATTAAAAAACAAAATTAACGGTTCTATGAGCGGTACCATTCCTAAACAAAACAAAAATATGATTTTCTTATTAAAAGAAGCCAAGTTCAAAAATAAAATTTTAGAGAAAAATAAAAAAAAAATCTATCGGTTTGTTTTTGAGAAAATTCGAATTTTCGTTTTTTGACCCAAAAAATGTATGGGGGCCACTGTTAGTTTTGATCTTAAAAAAAATGAAAAAAACGCCTAACGCGAATCTGCTTAAAACCTTAACTTCCAAGTTTGAACCCATTCGACCCAATAGTTTTGGCTGTAGGAGCGTCGACTTGTCTACCATCGTAATATCATGTTTGATTAAAATCTCTAGTTCGAAATTTTGCACGAATGCAAAACTTGCCATATAGTTCCTATATGTCGCAAGTAAAAAATTATTCATACTATCCTGAGGGTCATAAGTTAAGGCACGGTGTTCTTAGCTGAGCTCCATCAACAAGCAAATGACGATCGGGAGTTTATCGGGGTCAAGCCCTTAACTACGGTGAAGTCCAGACGAGGGGGCTACCATTGTTATTCGTCACATAATCGGCCAAAGCAGACAAGTCCCAAAGTCGTTCGAAAAATACCTTTTCTAACACATCAGGCGATGTTACTGTGATACCTAAAACCACCGCTAGAACACCAGATCAGGCATCTGACCAGTCAACGACAACAACACGCTAAAGTGAAAAGACATAACTCTGTTGAGCGGCGCGCTTTGCGGAAGAAGATGGTGGAGAAAGGTAATGAAGTGATAACCACAGAAAGTGAGTTCACAGGTAGGAAGGTAGAGAGGAGCTCTACTACTGGTCTAGAGCCGTCTATAAATAAACCTTTGCACGCTCTTTAAGCAGACAGGCAGCCATCAGCCAGTTTGAGGAGAGATTAAAGAAACTAAAAGAGGAAATTGAGCACCTGCTCTGCTAACTGAAGATGAAACAAGAAGCTCAAAAAAGAAGAACCTAATTATAAGAAGTGTTTAAGTTGTTTAAGTAAAAAGATATTAAAATTATTTTTTTTTTAATTTTCTATCGAATGAATAAAATTGAATTAAATTAAATTAGCTAAGGGTCGAAAGGGATTAGTATTAATTATTATAGTTTAACTTAGAGTGTCCGTATGTTACCAGCAAGTTAGTTGCAAGTTATGGTTAATTAGTCTAATATTACGAATTTTTGTCTAGTTTTAAAACAGTTTTTAAGAATGAATAAATAAAAATTATCACAAAAAAAGGGGTGTCCGAAGACAAGTCCAGATGGAGGGGGAAAATATTTTTACTTTTTTCCATAATCGTGAAAAAGTAGATTTTATTGATTGGGAAGAAAAGCAAATGGAGAAGGATAGAAAAGCAAGGGTATCGAAAGATACCTCTGCCAACACATCATCATCATAAGGCAAACAACCTCAGGTCAGGCATCTGACCAGTCAACGGCTCGGAAATACAAAACAAAGCCCAAATAAGGTTAAAAGAACCAATTCGGCTAAGCTGCAGGCGAACAAAAATGGTGGAGAAGGGTAAGAAAGGAATCAACACGGAGAGTGAAATCTCAGACTACGCTGAGTCTGAGAAAACAGAATATGTTTCCGAAGGCAGAGAGGGGATCTACAGGTCTCCGAATAGGTATTTAATCCTGTCGGAGCCGAGGAGGATGACCTCCAAGAGGAAACAGAACTGGTACAGGCCCTGCAAGCCAAACACGCAGCCATCAGCCAGTTCGAGCAAAAACCTCAATAAGCTCAAAGAGGTAATAGAGCCCTCCCTCAAAACACTAAAGCTGAAACAAGAGGCGCACCGACAACAAGAGACAGCTCAACGGCAACTGCAACAAAAACAACAGCCACACCAGAAAAAATCACAGAAGAAACGGGAAAAATACCACCAATAAGGGCCCTAAAGTTGACTTCCAGGACATAAAACAGGCAACTAAGGGCAATTTTGTAATAAATATTTTGAACGAAAAAGAAAAGCGGTATTCCGTACAGTGCTTCTCACTGGCCGAATACAATTTACTGGAGCCCAAGGACATGTACAGTTGGTAACCGATTTGCCAAAGATTAGTACATCCAGTGACGTTGTTGTTCGACTGGCGAGAACTATTCCCGACGGATTCAACTACAAATTATTCTTTGACAACTGGTACACGTCCTTATCGCTGTTGACTTATCTTGCAAAGAAAGCGATTTTACCGCTAGGAACAATAAAAGCCAATCGGATTCCGGGATATAAAGTTCCTACCGAAAAGGAATTGAAAAAAAAGGAAGACGTGCAACTGTGGAAAAAGTGGTGACAGTTGATAACCTGGATATTTCTGTAGTAACATGTTTTGACAACAGAATTGTGAACCTTGCTTCGACATATGTCGGCAGCAAACCGTCTTCTGAAGTCCAACGCTTCAACAAAAAAGAAAAGAGCTACCAAACTGTATCATGTCCAAAGGCTGTCATGGCATATAATCGGCATATGGGTGGAGTTGATCTGTTGGATGCTCTTCCTGGCTACTATAGAATACAAAATAGATCAAACAAATTTTACCACAGAATATTCTTTCACATGATCGACATGACAGCCGTGAATGCGTGGCTATTGTACAGACGAACGCTTGATATTTCTGAGGCGTGGCTGCCACTAGCAGATGTTAAGTGCGCGGTAGCCGAAGATTTATACCATGCCAGCAAACCAAGTACTACAAACAAACGTGGGCGACCCTCTTATGTCATGGAGAATAATCTACAATTGAAGAAATTGAAGGGACCTGTTGCCATAATGCCATAGCAGGACGTTATCGATTAGGTCAATTAGATCACCTTCCTGTTTGGACCACAAGATAGCGGTGTAAGGTTCGAGACTGCCCTGGAAGATCTTATGTGGAGTGCCAAAAATGCTAAGTAAATCTTTGTTTGAATGAGAAAAGAAACTGTTTCGCGATATTCCATACTACATAATTTTTTGAATAAATAGTTGATTTAATTTATTGAAAAATGTTTTGTTTCATTTCTGCTCAATGTGAGATATATGATCCAAACCGGAAATCTAAATTCCTGAAACACGTGTTTTTCAATTATAATTAACTATAACATATATTTTTTTCATGAAGAAAAAAAAAATCATGCAGTAAGGGGTTAAAGGAGTGCTCAAACAGGCCACCGCTGAGTTCTTCCTTGTGAAGGGCATAAGTTCCTGCACGGAACCGGAGATGCTTTAGCTGAGCTCCGTGAAAAAGCCACTCACGATCTCAATTTTATCGGGGTCAAGCCTTTCACAACGGTGAAGTTCAGACGAGGGGTTTATAGGCTGGCAATGTTCCTCGTTACATTATCGCCTAAATCTGTTTTGGTATTGTGAAGAAAATCAAATCCCTCGACAATCAAGCTGTACACTGGGACACATTACAGGGCTGCAAAGTCAGAAAAAGGAGTAAGTCCAAAGGTGAGATCATCTCTACTCTTTGTTGACTAGCCTGGCGCAATTTATACCATAATGCGGGCGCTGTTAGCAAGTGGCCACTGTTTCATGTAACTCATAGGTAGCCCAGTGGAGGTGGCGTCTGTAGACAGATCCATGGGCTGTGGGTTCGAGTCCCAGAAAAAGAACACTCATTCTTCTATCTTTCATAACCGAGGAATTGCCAAATTTATCAATTGGGAAAATAGGCAGATGGAGAAGGAGAAAAGAGCAGGGGTACCGAAAGGTACCTCTGCCAATACATCGGGCGATGTTGCGGTGATGCCACAAGCAGGAACAACTAAAAAAAGAGGAAGCTGAAGAAGCATAGCCCAAACATAGTGGAGAGAGCCAACTCCGCTAACCGGTGTGATATGCGGAAAGAAATGGAGTGGGGTAGAGGAGGAATTACCATATAGAGTGAATTCTCAGACTTCGCCGAGTCTGAGAAAACCGAGTATGTGTCCAAAGGTGGAGAGGGGCTCTTCAGGTCTCCGAATAGGGATTTAATCCTATCGGAGCCAGAGCCAGTCCCGTCGACAAGGAAGGCTCTGGAGGATGAGACAAAACTTGTAAAGGCCCTGCAAGGCAAACAAGCAACAATCAGCTAATTCGAGGAACACCTCAGAAAGCTCAAAGAGGAAATAAAACCCGTCCTCAGTCAGCTAAAGAAAGAACCGCGCCGGCAACAAGAGGTAGATCAACCAATTATGGCCTACCGGGTTGACCTGCAGGACTTGAAACAGGTGTGTAAGTAGGACACTAAGGAAAATTTTGTAATAAACATTTTAATTGAAAATAAAAAGCAGGTGCAGTGCTTCTCACTGGCCGAACACAATGTACAAAGAAGTGCTAAAGCAGGCAGGCCACTGCTGAGTTCTTCAGCTACACGCCTAAAAGCGAGGAATTTAAGACTTTCCTTCTGAAGGGCATAAGTTCCTGCACGGAACCGGAGGAGCTCTTATTAAAAAGGCACAATGACATTTTACAATGTACGAAGTGCCAGAGGTTTGGCCATGCCAAAGCCAACTGCAATATGCAGTTGCGCTGTGTCAGGAGCTCAGAAACCCACAACGAAAGAGAATGCAAGCTGGGGAATGAGCGGGTTGAGGATTTGACCCTGCTCAAGTGGGCAATGAGCTTGTTGATGATTTGACCCAGCTCAAGTGTGTCCTTTGTGGGAACCAAGGGCACCCGGCTAACTATAGGGGTGGCCCTAAGGTCCAACAAATGAAGCAAAAACAGGCCAGTCAAAAAGCCGAAGGAAGTCGAACAGTTCGACAGGCTCCAACACAGAAATTTGTGGATCCCAAATTTTCCTACGCCAAAATGGGAGCCTCTTTATTTGACTGAAAATTCTTTTGCAGTCAGATAAATGATAAATGCAAGACGAAATTGTTAATGATCAGAAGCGTCTCTTTCCTGACAATATTAACCCATTTCCGGCTAATGTTGCGAAAACGCGACGTCTCACGTTGGGTCTCCAGGGACTTAATTGGTACATTTTTTATAGCGTTTTAAAACTAATATTGGACGTTTATTAAATTATCTAATCGACCTGTTTTTGGATTTAAAAAAAAAATTGTTTCTGAAGTTTTAATATCTTCAAAATTTGCAATTTTAAAAATTTTTAGGTAATATTTTCAAACTTAAAAAAAAAAAAATTCAAAAAAAAACTTTACAAACATATAAACAAAGGTTGAAATTATATTCTAAAATTAAATTGAACCAATTTTTATGGGTAATTTGCCTCGCAGGTGAGATTAAACCTCTGCGTTGCGTTTACGCAACATTAGCCAAATGCAAATAATATTTTTCTTTTGTCCATTTTTGATATCATTAGATAACCAAAATGATTTTTTTTACAATATTAAAAATTGATGTGTGTGTAAAGCAATCACATACATGTTAGTGCCATAAAAAAATTCATTCACCAAATAGGTAAAACCCTTTGGAAAAACCGTTTAACCCATCCGCGCGAGATAATTCTTAGAAATGATTATAAAGCAGTAAAAATTGATTCCTTTTTTTCAAGACATAGTGTGCATTTTTATCTAAAAAAAATCATTCAACAATTCCAGGTATATTTATTGGAAAACCCTTTTCCCATTTCCTTAGATTTAGCACACTTTTTGTATTTACATTATAACCAGGTATAAAAAACGGGCTGCATATTAAAAAATCTATAATGTTGAAAATAAATATTTCGGGTATATAAGTACGTGTGACTCGTTCTAAATTTCACTTATTACGTAAAAATCGTCAGTTGTGCAAACAAGTGTTTTTATAAAAATATCTGTGTTTTAAAGTTTAAAAAAACTATTATGTATCGCCAGAGGTTTTTGTCGGCTAAAGAACTAGAAGATTTGTTAATGAATCCAAGTTCAGACGAAGATGATGAATTGAACCAGAAAGTAGATAAAGCTATTGAAACAAACGTGATTATTTTGCCTCCAAAAAATGATGCTTTGAGTGACCATGAAGAAATTGATGATAACGTCCAATTATTGGAAGACGTGAACATATTGCCAAATGAACTAGCCGGTGAATTAGAGCTGGAATGCATATTAGACGATCTACAATGTGAGCCAAATGATTCAGAAAATGCATCAACATCACAAAATATTGCATCAACTTCTAAAAAGGAATCGACGTCTTTTCAATATAAATTACCAAAGTGGTCAAAGAGCCATCGAGTTGGCTTTTCAAATACTCCAAAAGACGTATCAAGTGAAAAGATTCAAGCGATCTATAACAAAATAGGTAAGTTTAAAATAAAAATCACTCAGAACTTCCTAAGTTGAATCCAATCCTTTTTTCTTGTAGGCAGTTTCAATCCTCTTCAAATTTTTGAATTATTTCTTGATAATGAGATTATCAATTTCATTGTTGAAAGCACCAATACGTATGCTAATGCGGATAGAAATAATTTAACATTCAAGACAAATTTTAATGAAATCCGTACATTTATTGGAATAATGTATTTTTCTGGATTGCATACAGTTCCACAGTTGGATTTATATTGGTCCAATCAACCAGTCTTTCGCTGCAATATAATAAAAGAAGCCATGAGCCGAGACCGCTTCAAACCTATCAAATCGTTCTTACATGCCTGTGATAACAGTACAATTGATCCTAGCGACAAGTTTGCTAAAGTCACAACTCTAAACAACATGCTCAATAAGAATTTTATGCAGTTCGGAGTATTTTCCCATCACCTTTTAATAGACGAACAAATGATACCCTACTATGGACGTCATTCTGCAAAAATATTTATAAGAGGGAAGCCAATTCGTTTTGGATACAAATATTGGGACCTGTGTTCTCACGATGGATATTTATATCAATTCATTCCGTATGGTGGTGCAAGTGCTGATAATTCCCCTGGATTTGGCTTAGGGGAAAATGTTGTTCTGAGACTTCTTTCTAATATCGATGTTCCAGACCAACACACAGTTACTTTTGACAATTTTTTCACGTCGCACAAACTGATTTATCGTCTTTCAGAATTGGGTTACTTCGCAACAGGTAATTTTAACTTACCATTTATTTTTACTAAAAAATTAATTTCTTTTATACCAATCTATAGGCACTGTTCGTGAAAATAGAACTGGTAAAGCAAAGTTGACAGAACCCAAACAAATGAAGTAACAAAATAGAGGAACTATGGATTTTGCATTCGACAAGGAAAATGGAATTGCCGCTGTTCGTTGGAACGATAACTCCATTGTAACAGTTCTTTCAAATCATTTGATGGACCAACCAATCACTCAAGCAAAACGGTTTGATCGAAAAAAAAGGAAACACGTCAACATTCTCATGCCCAATGCAATCCATAAATATAATTCCACGATGGGAGGAGTGGACTTGTTTGATAATGCTATCAGCAATTACCGGATACGGATTCGAGGAAAGAAGTGGTACTGGCCACTTTTATCAAATGCATTGGATGCAGCATTGGTAAATGCTTGGAAAATTCATGGCATTTGCAAAAAGTTTGCAAAGGAAACACCAATGTCACAACTTGAATTTAGGACATATTTTGTAGACTCCTTACTGCGATCATCAAATATTCCGCCAACACATCAAAGGGAAGGAAATCCCAACGAAATGGTTCGATTTGATGACACAAAACATACTATAATAAAAATGGAAAAGCGTCTTCGATGTCGAAATTGTTCCAGTCAAACAATTTTTTGTTGCAAGAAGTGTAAGATCCCAATTCATCCGAAATGTTTTGATACATACCACACAAGGACCCATTCTTCATAATAATATGTATCATCATGAAGTTTAAAGCACACAACAACTAATAATATTTCCAAAAAAAAAATATTCAGAATAAAGCTTTTACCTAAATTTTAAAACAAAAAACTCGAAATTTTTTATTAATTCTGCTACCCCTTTCGGCTAATGTTGCGAAAACGCAACACGAATTTTCCGGAAAACTAGAAGGTTTTAAACTTTTTTTTCAGATTTCACTAAGTTCAGATATAAATAGACAGCATATGAAATTTCAAGCTTCTAGCTCACCTGGAACTAGTAGCCGCCGGAAATGGGTTAAGATCATAATTGGTGTACAATTAGAAATGTCCCAACAGATTATAGCTGAAACACAGAAATACAGAAAGACTAAGACTTTTCTAAAGGGTAAATAAAATTAATTTAATTTTTTTTTAATAATGTTAATTCAAAGAAATAAATAAAAGCAACTAAAAATATACCAGTGGTTTGTCTCGCAGACAAAATACAAATGAATCATAAATTACTTGGGTTCCGAGAAATATGTTGAATATTAAAAATAAAATATTAAATATATTTTTTGTTGTTTTTATTTTTATTTTTAATTCTGGAGGAAAAATATTAAAATAAAAATAATCTCGTGTCCCCTTTTATACAAATATTATTTTTATGACGCATAAACTAGTATTAAAAATATGGAAAATATTGAAATGTATAAATAAAAGGGGTAACATGTGCTACTTCATAAAACTTCCTGACAATCTTTTGTTCTTTTAAACTATTTCACAGCAGAGGTGAATATCGTCGGGAAAAAAGTCCAAATTGTGAAAGACTTGTTAATATTAAATGCATTTGTTGCAACATTTTTAAAAGGGAGTGATGTGTTTTTAGTGTATCTGGTTATCCATTTTGCGGCTTCAAAAGTAAACGTAGTACATAAAATACATAAAATATTTTGTTCATGATATTTCTTTTTTAATATAAAGTTTGAAATTATGACTTAATCCTTTTAATAACCACACGCATATTGTTGCATTCTTTTCGATACTTTTGAGGTAACTTTCGACCACATTTTGACACATATTGGAGTATGTCAGCCATAGCTTGACGAATGTTATTTTTTAAGTGGTCAAGAGTTAAAGAAAAAAAAGTGGCCTCTCTTTAATAAGTTGAGGTTTTGCAGAACCCCAAATGCGACAATTTTGTTTACTAACAAACCCACCGATTGAGAAATGTGTAATACATCAGGTGACAATAAAGAAGAAGAGGCATACTCCCAACTTGGTCAATCTAGCCAATACTGCTAAGCGAGGAGCCATGAAAGAAAAGCTGCAGCAAAAAACAAAAGACGTAACGTCGTCAGATACTGAAACCTCAGAGGATATCGGCTCTGAGACCTGAGAGCCCCGATTACGTCTCAGAGTATGAAGAATGGCGGTTTACGTCTCCAAAGAATAGAAACAAGATGCTATTGGAGCCAGAACCGTCGGCAAATAAGGCATTAGAGGTGAACGAAATCCTCCAATACGAAACCAAACTCATGCAGGCCCTGCTATGAGCTTAAGTAAACTAAAGGAGGAAATGAATCCCCTCCTCAGCCAACTTAATCTTAAGCAAGAAGGGCGCCTACAGCAAGAAGCAGCGCAATGGCAACAAAAACATCAGCAAGGGAAGCAACAATTCACAGTAGGTGAGCAATTTTAAAAGGAACCACCAGCAACAGCAGGCCTTAGTGTTGAGGACCCAACATCCAAACAACGGTTACAGGATAAAAAATAACTTGTAAGTCGGCCACTAATGAAATTAATATAATAAATGAAATACAAAAGCGGCATTTGGTGCAGTGCTTGTCACTGGCTGAATGCAATTTAGTTAAAGGGTTACTTAAAGAGGCCACAGGTGAATTCTTCAGTTTTACGCCTCAAAGTGAAGGGTCGTAGTTCCATGGTGGAGTCGACAAAAAATATTATTGCTTTTTTCACAACAGAAAAATTGTGGATTTTATAAATTGAGAATAGAAAAAAATGGAAAAGGAGAAGAGCGTAGGGGTACCGAAAGATACCTCTGCTGACATATCGAGTGATGCTACAACCAAATAATAAAGAAGTGATGACGTCACATAGTGAAGTCTCTGAGGGTGACGAGCAGTCGAAAAAAAGGTGTTTGAGTCGCATCTCCAGTGCTTCTCACTGGCCGAATACAATTTAGTTAAGGAGGTACTAAAAGATGCCACATCTGAATTTTTCAGCTTTACGCCTCGACGTGAAAAATTAAAGACGGTCCTACTGAAGGGCATAAGTTCCTGCACGGAACCGGAGGAGGTACTCAAAGCTGAACTCCGTCAAAAAGCCAGTGACCATCCCGAATTTGTCGGGGTCAAGCTTTTCGATGCGGTGAAGTCCAGACGAGGGATTATAAACTACCAATGTTTCTTGTAACATTATCGAAAGAAGCCCAATTGCTGAGGGCCCATCCACTTTGGTTAAGGCAAATCGGCAACAACAACAGATAGAACATAAGCCGCAGCAGCAGCAGAAACAGCAACAGGAGCAGCATAAAAAGCAGCAGCACCAAAAACAACCATAGGCTGGAAAATTCTGTAATATTGAAAAAAAAAAATTCGTCCACAAAGGGAAAATTTCTCATAACAATTTTAAACGAAAAAGAAAAGAATTATTCGGTCCAGTGTTTCTCACTGACCTAATACACGTTAGTGAAAGAGTTACTAAAAGAGGCCACAGCTGAGTTCTGCAGCTACACGATTTAAGACGGTCCTTCTGAAGGGCATAAGTTCCTTCACGGAACTGGAGGAGCTCTTAGCTGAGCTCCGTCAAAAAGCCACTGACGATCTCGATTTTATCGGGGTCAAGCCTTTCACTACGGTGAAGTCCAGGCGAGGTGCTTATAGGCTGCCAATGTTCCTCGTAACATTATCGCCCCAAAGCAGTTTTGATAGTGTGAAGAGAATCAAATCTCTCGGCAATCAAGCTGTACACTAGGATACATTAAAAAGGCATGCCGGAGCCAACTGCAATATGCAGTTGCGCTGTTTCAGGTGCTCAGAAACCCACAACGAAGGAGAATGCAAGCTGGGAAGTGAGCGGATTGAGGATTTGACCCTGCTCAAGTGTATCCTTTGTGGAAATCAAAGGCACCCGGCTAACTATAGGGGTTGCCCTAAGGTCCAACAAATGAAGCAAAAACAGGCCAGTCAAAAAATCGAAAGAAGTCAGTTCGACAGGCTCCAACACAAAAATTCGTGGATCCCAAATTTTCCTGCGTCCAAATGGTGAGCCCCTTTATTTGACTGGAAATTCTTTTGCAGTCAGATAAATGATAAATGCAAGGCAAAATTGTTATTGTTCGGAAGTGTCTCTTTCCTGCCACAATTAGATCATAATTGGCGTACAATTAGAAATGTCCCAACAGATGAAAGCTGAAATATAGAAAGACTTAGCCTTTTCGAAAAGGTAAATAAAATTAATTTAATTTTTTTAATAATGTTAATTCAAAAAAATAAATAAAAGTAACTAAAAACATACAAGTTGTTCGTCTCGTAGACAAAACACAAATGAATAATAAATTATTACGAGTAAATTACTTGTGATCCGAGAAATTATATTGAATATTAATTATAAAATATTAATATAAAATATTTGTCTGATTGATGAATAAATAAATAAATAAAATAAATAAATTAAGTAGGTATATTTTTTGTTGTTTTTATTTTTATTTTGGAAATAAAATAAAAATTATCTCGTGTCCCCTTTTATACAAATTTTATTTCTATGGCACTAAACAAGTAGTATTAAAAATATGAAAAAATATAGAAATGTGTATGTATAAATAAAAAGGGTTAAGGGTGCTACTTTATAAAACATTCAGAGTATAAGGAGTAGGCTGGGTTAAAGTGGCTGTTCGTGATGGAGTAGGACACACTTTGGGCAATTTAATGGGCAGTTGTTGTAAGACATGAATCTTGGGGCTTTCTGCGAGGTCAATGAAAACAAATTGAATTCTTTAAACGTGAAAGACAAATTGAGCTTTATATGTTTAAGATTGTTTCAATTGTTATTGAATAATTATCCTAGGATAGCTTCTGCAAAAGTCATTTAAGAATACGCCTAGCGTAGTGTTTAGTAAATTTTTAGTTATCTTATCTTAAAATTGATTGGTTAATTATTTTTAAAATTGTGATTTTTATTTTTAATTAAGGATGAACTATGAATCTTTATCTCAGATTCGCGCGAAAAAGTAACGTTCTTTCCGCGACAGACAAAAAAAGCAATAAATTATTCAGAGAAATTCTGGGAACTGAAAAGTTCTTTGTGGTCGTAGGGTAAGCATTTTGTATGTAAAATTTTATTTTAAAAATTTTAAAATGTAACTTAATTGTATAAGCGGTCGTTATACCAATAGCCTTTCTGAAATATCTAATAGATAAATTAAAAACAATTAAATGCATTGCATATATTTGCAAATTTTGTGTGTTTCTCAATTTCCCGGGGAGACACAAATTTTTCAAATAAATTAATAAATTTTTTGGTTTTAGAAAATTACTGTAAGCATTCAAGTTTTTAAAATTTTCGTTTCTTCTAACACTTTAAAATTTGATCACGAAGCACATTTAAAACTCTTAATGAATTTGCAAAAAAAAATATTTCCAGAGCAGAATTTTTAAATTAATGTTTTACCACCACCTCGTCGTCGTCACTAATCATTACTTCTGAAGACATTTCTTAGTTTGGTAGTTGATAGAAAACTCAAATTATTAGGAACAACGAAATAAAACAAATTATTTGTACAAATTATTTCCAACATATTAGAAAATGCTATTTATCTATGCAATGCCGTTGAGGGGAGGACGACCTTCATTTATTTTGAATTCCTGAACATTGATATGATAGGGAAAGATAGGGCTTGGCAAAGCATTCCACATTCGCATAGTACGGCCGAAGTTGGGCTCAAGGGTAAACTGATGGGCATTCCTAGAAGTGCGAGTATTACGGTTAAATTGTATAAGGGGGGAAGCAACTGGCTATTTCATAAGAGCAAAGTCCGTTAAATAACGTTAAAAAAGGGTAAGGCAAGAAACTTTACGACGATGTTCGAGTGGCGTAATCGTCTTGTTGATGTTAATGTCAGCAATCATTTTAATAGCTCTTCTTTGAATACTGTGCAAGATCCTTAAATAAGTTGGCGACATCGTGCATGTGATCGCTTAACAAAAGCTGGTTGCTGATGCACATTCTTAGGATGTCAAGATCTTCAGTTTCGTTGATGCAAGTGCCACTCATAGGCAGGAGCAAAGAGGGTTTATCTCGCTTTAACGATACAGCAATGGGTTTTCGAAGCATTAAATTCCCCACGGTTTTTATTCCTCATAGTACAATGGGGTTTAGGTCGGTATTTAAAGAGCTTATCATATTTTGCCTTTGCAGTTCCACATCCGAAGAGGAGGGTTGTGAGCCTGGAAACGAATATGAAAAGCAAAGAGTGCTATCGTCAGCAAAACAGTGTATTGGATTAGAAGTAGCAGACGGGAGATCATTTATAAAAATGAGGGTCGGAGACAAAACGGAGCCCTGGGGCACACCAGCATTCACTTTATGGGCTTCAGACTTGAATCCGTCCAAAACAAATTGTATTGAACGGTTCGAAAGAAATTTTCTAATTCAACGAAGAAGAGATTCGTCAATACCAAAAGCACTCAGTTTTAATGAGAGAGCAAGATGCCAAACATTATCAAATGCTTTTGAAATATCAAGTGGCATAATCTTACTTTTTCCAAAACGATGTAATGATTTGTTGCACAGCTCGGTGAGATGAACCATGAGATCACCAGTATACCTATAGCTACGAAAGCCGTATTGCCGGTCATTAAGCTGATAATTAATAAGCGGTTCCATGACCTTATAAAGAAGGGACGTTAGTGTTATTGGCTGACTACTCGGAAGGAGCCCCAGAAGAATAGAATAGATGGAAAAGCTTACGCAGTGGTTGTGCTAGCGTAAAAGAACACCTCTCCAGAATATTAGCGGGGATACCATCCAGACAAGCGGATTTATGAATGTTGAGATCTTTACGATACGAATACGAAAATAGATTGGTCCCATAGAATTATTTATGTGTTCAAGAAATGGGGGAGCCATGACACTGGTAAGATGGAGTTTTTGGCGAACTGCTTTGTAAACAAGTTAGCATTATCAATAGAGCTAACTAAAGGAGTGTCATTGACAACAAGCGTAGGAACCGAGGAAGAGGAAGAATTCCTCATGTTTTTTACAAATGATCAAAAATTACTGCCTTGGAATGGAGAAGCAACGAAGAATTGTGAACATTGAAATCGCCCGTAATAACGATTTCAGTGTGAAAATGCAAGGAGACAATTCTAAAATGTACATATAAAATTTTATTTATAGCAGCAAATTTAAAAAGTGATACATTTTGTTTCATTCCGTTGCTACAAATTTATTCCAAACAATACGAAAAACTTTGTAAATCAAAAATAAATAAAATTAATTTTAATATTTAATTCATTTTGTGGGGCTCGAGTAGAAACAATTAAAATTCTTATGATATATTTATTTATCTGTGAGATTAAGGGCACATATATTTTATTAAGTTCTTATAATAAGTAGAGTAATTAGGGTTCACATATCATTTTTTTGTGTGTCAGGCTTTTTTTCTCAAAGTTGGAATTTTTTCTCTAAGCAGTGCGGTCGGGGAGCTTTAAAATCTCAGGAATCGAAATAGTTTGGCCAGAGACAAAGGAAAAAAAATGTATGTAAGTTTAAAAAAATTTATTTTATTCGTGAAATAAAGCTCTAAGAAAAAGAAAAGAACAAAAAAAAAATAAAATTGAAACAAGGGCTATAATGTAAATTAAATTATCCATTCAAATAATCTATATACCCAACTAAAAGTGTCGGAGTAAAATTGTAATATTATACAAATTTCAATAAATTAAACCAAAGAAAAAATAAAACAAAATATAGTGGTGTTATAATATAACCCATACATAAAAGTGCTTGTCCTAAATCCCCCCCCCCTGCTAGACGAAAAAATTGAGAAAAAAAAGCTTGACACAAATGACTTAACCTACAAAAAAAAGGAAAACCATTTTAAAAACCTGGAAAAAAAATAATAAAAAAACTTATAAAAATCCCTCTACCCGAAGTTACTTACCTGAAGTCCTAAATTCGTAATTAACTGTAATACCGAATGAACCTAGACCTGGAGAATACAATATGAAAATACTTACCAGAGCAACACCCCTCTTCCTTCCTACCTCTTGAGAGCAAGCAAAATAAAAAAAAGTATATGAATATATGTAAAGTGTCCAAGTGTAATTAATAATGAAATAAATGAATAGGTAGATAAATAATGGTTTTTTTCAAAGTAGAAATAAAAAAATTATAAAATAGAAGAAAAAGATTTTGATAAGAAAAAAAAAGAAAAAAAAATTAAATTACATATCAAAACAAAACAAAATACTCTTAATAAAATTACAGCAATTCATCTATAGGATAAGGACTCCAAAGTGGTGCACCTCTTTGGTTGAACAACATTCGGATGGCAAAGTAAGCTTATATATATTTTTTCAAACACTATACTTACCCTTAAAACATTTTTTTGATTTGTTTTGTTACACGTATTTAAGTCAAGACTTTTTCAAAAGAAAAAATTGAATAGACAAAATTATAGAAATAGTTTTAATAAGGTGGCGCAACAGCCCAATGAGGACTAGGGCCTAGGGCCTAGGGCCAAGGACCTAGAGGCTAGCGACTTAAAAATCTCAACTATTCGTGTGTGCGAGTTATGTTGTCAGGGACGGAGGGGACCTACAGTTTTAAACCGAACTTGAACGGCTTATTTAAGAAAGTCCTTTTTATAACAACAATTATTCTTGACGGATTTGTTTATTCCTCGCAAACGACATAACCAGTGACAAGAACTTTTTAGATGGCATGACAGTCCTACGCTACGCACTAACCATCACGATACTTTCGCTATTTTTATTTATTTAATTAGCTTACGTTGAATAATTGGTTTGCTCTTCCTTATTCATATCAGTGAATTTGCAGTCAAATCTAGGGCATTTAGGTGCGACTCCGCAAGGGCACCTATTATGGTCTAAGTTGCGCTAGACTTGACCTTGTTTTTTTATCTGGCTTTGTATTTGTTAGTTGGCCTTAAGTCAGCAAAAATGCTTTTCCTCTTTTGCTATAGACCCAGGGGCTTGTAGTAGAGCTTTATGTGCCGCATTTGCATTCCTTAACATCATGATATGACATTTAAAAACCTCGCCCTACCTTTTTTATGTCTCAGATTATTATTAGAGGCTTAAAATGTCTCTCAGGCTTTTAAAATTAATTTGGGGCGATAATGTTATGAGGAACACCCTGGACTCCTGTAGGAGTGAAGCTGTAGAGCTCAGCCGTCACCTCTTTTAGAACCTTTTTAACTAATTTGTATTTGCCCATTGAGAAGCACTGTACCGAATATAATTTGAATGCAAAAATTACCATTAGTTGCCGACTGTTTTATATAAATCAAGGTTTTATGTCCTAATTGGTGACAACTTTTCCTTTTTGGACTTTTGCTGCTTCTGGTGTCGATGAATCTGTCGTAGTTCTTGCTTTTGCTTTTTTTGTTGCTCCAATTGACGGGCTCACTTTTTCCTGCTGCTGCTGTTGGCACTTATTCTACTGCAGCAGGGACTTCAAGCTTCTTCTCTTTTTAGGATAGAGCTTTTTTTGCTTGAGATGTTAAAGGAGGGTCTCCATTTTATCATCTGTCGTTTTTTTTTTAAATATTGTTGTTGTGGTCGTTGGATGTAACAATTTTTAAGGAATTTTGTTTTTATCAAAATAATCTTTAAATAACCGTTTAAATTCATTCAACTCACTAATTTAGCTCATCGAATGATTGGAGTAACATTTTAAACGATTTAGTAAATTGGTAAACCCATTTCTAGCGTTTTACTGGGCTAAAAAGGTGATTTTGCTAATTTCAACATCTTACTATCTCTTAACAGTTGTGTAAAATTAGAAACACGAAATCGTTACTTTAACTTTTACCAATTTTGCTTTTTCAAAAATAAAATATACTTTTTATGTTTCCATTTCTGTTAATGCAAAGAACGCTACATGATATGAAGAACTATCGGGCGTTTTTTTCATTATTTTTTTCGAACTCAATTTTCGGGAGTCTATTATTAATATCACTATCAGTCTGCTTACTCGCATTTTGATCTTAGTCAAAAAAACTTAAAAATGTTTGAAACTTGAATTTAGCCATGAGTTTAACAAAAGTGTCACTTTTGCTGTTTTTGGGACGTTTATGTTATTGAAATTCGTGTTTAAATCTCAGTTCTAGAGCATCCAAAGCAAATTCACTACAGAAGTAGATTATTTAATTTAATTTAAAATCTTTTGTATTGATCAGCAAATCAATTTTGAAAGAAATAAAATGCACGACTGGGGCGCTAGAACTTGCTAATTTCTTTAAAGCAAAGTCTGCTTAAAAATTTATTACACCAGCATTTATTTTATGAATTTCAGACTTGAAACCATTTAATGCAACTTGTATTGAACGGTTAGAAAGGTAATTTCTAATCCAACGAAGAAGAGATTCATCAATACCAAAAGCACGCTCGATAAGAGAGCTTGGTGCCAAACTCCATCAAATGCTTTTGAAATATCAAGTGCAATAATCTTACTTTCTCCAAAACGATGTAAAGATTTGTTCCACTGTTCGGTGAGATGAACCATGAGATCACCAGTAGACCTATTGCAACGAAAGCCATACTGTTGGTCATTGAGAAGCTTCCGTTCTTCAAGATATTTCTTAAGCTGATAATTAATCAGTGTTTCCATGACCTTGGAAAGCAGGGACGTTAGTGCAATTGGACGATAGTTTAAGGGGGAGGAGGATTGTCCTTTTTTTAGGGATAGGCTGGACAAATGCTATTTTCCATCCACTCGAGAAGAGTTCTGTAGAATAGGACAGATGGAAAAGCTCACGCAGTGGTTTTTTCAGCGTTGAAGAACACCTCTTCAGAACAATAGAGGGAATACTATCCAGGCCAGTGGATTTGTGTATGTTAAGGTCTTTTAGTACTCTTGCATCTGCACGAGTGCGAAAGAAGATTCGTCCCAAACAATCATTTACGCTCTCAAGAACAGGAGGACTCATGACAATTTACGGTAGCGTCAAATTAACAGCAAAATGTGCTGCAAGCAAATTGGCTTTATCAATCGAGTTTACAAAGTTTCGTTGTGGACGAGTTTTGGAACCGAGGATGATGTGATGTTTCGTACGTTTTTTATAAATGATAAGGCATTTTTACTACCTTTGGGACGATGTTGTATTTTTTGCCTTAATTTCTGATCATGCAAAAATTTGGTTCGACAAATATGACCATTGCATGTCTTTCTAGCTTGTTTGAACTTATTCCGGTTTTCCTCAGTCGGGTTGGCTTTGTAACAACGGAAACTTACATCTCTGAACCTTATAAATGTACATTTTACATTTTAATTTCGTTAACAAATGCTGACCCCTGAAATATCGAGTTTTTTAAACAAAATTAATATTTTGTTTTAAATAAAACAAATTTAATTTTTGATTATCAAAAATCATTATAAATTGCACAAAAAGAGAAGATTATTGAAATCGGTCCATTAGTTAATATGTTTTTCTTGTAGAAAGAAGCCAAATTAAGAGTACCAAATTTAGGGAAAGTTTTAAAAAAAATCACGTATGTTAACAAAAAAATTGTATTTGAAGTGTTGTTATTTTTCGTATTAAAAAATAAAAAAAAACGCCTTACGCTAATGGGCTTAAAAACCTTAACTTTAACCGTTTGAATAAAACTATAAAAAAAAATTAAGTTTTAAACGTATTTTATTATTTATATTATTTAAACAAATCACATAAAAACAAAATAAGCAAGAAATAATTTTTAATTAATGACATAACCTTAGAATTTAAACTTATTTTTGTGTCCAAAATTTGGCATTTCAACTTGTTTTTAATAAAGCCATCTCTAGAAGTAGGTTCAGTTACACTCTGCGATGCCTCTGTTACCAGTTTAACACATCTTTCCACAGATTAGGTGTGACAAGGTAAGTCAACAATTTCCAAACTCTTATCTTTTGCCATGATGTGAAGGTCTTCCAAAGAAATATGTCGAAGAACCGGGGGTGATGTTACCTGACATTCGTTCCACAAAATAATTTGGGTATAATCTTTAGCAGAGAGGTTGACCTTTGGTGATTTATATATCCTGCGTTTGTTGATATTTTGATCTTCCCTAGTTTTTTTTTATTCTTCGCAGTGCCAGCTCCCGAATGTGGTCCCTTTCATCAAACAACATACTGATAAGCTTTTCTGGATGTGCAAAATAAGCATTTCTTTCTATAACAGAATCCACAACACATCTTAAATTTTCGGGTAAATATCGAGAGTACATAATTAATTGGAAAATATGTTTGGCTCCATCCTTAAAAGGCGCCTATCGCTTGATTCCGAACCAAATTGGAGTGTATACTTTGACGACGTAGTTGACAAGCAATAGAAAATTCTCTGATGGACTCAGTACCAGCCACTGAACAACAGCTCACGGTGGTTCTACTTTCGCAATCAGCTAATTGCTTCCCAATAGGGCCAGAATATTCTCTAGGACCCGAAGTGCGACCATCTAATGTCAAGAATAAATGACGAAGAGGTAACTCATTGGAGTGAAGCATGCAAATACACCATTGCAGCGGTCTCTTTAAGAACTCCTCTAACTATTGAATGACGCCTCCCTTCCAACCAGTGTTAGTTGCAGTTCCGTCACATCCAAAGCAAAGCACGTCATCTAATTTCCAACCTTGAATCTCTAAAAAGGTTGTGATGGAAGGAAAAATCCCTTTCGCGGTGCCACGACCTGGTGTTGTGTGTTCCAAGTAAATTGATCCAGGTTCTGCCAAAAATTGAGATGTGTTCTTGAAAAATTTCTTTAAGGTGATAACGCGCCCCTATTTTCTCATTTATCAGGGTCTTCCTTCAAAATAAATGCTTTTTATAGCAATACCTCCAATATCTTTTAAAGCTTCTTTACGTGATTTCGATATATCTCGGTTGATCTTATTTTTGTCTGTAACAAGAGTTGATATTTGGAAGAAACCAAGCCGACATCAGCTAAAACAGCAGAAGCGACAGCAGCAGCAGATCGCGTCGATAAACCGTATCGATCACATACCTTGGCAACTGTTGGCAACATCAATCTATTGCGATAAGCTCTTGAAGTCGATGGTACCTCTGTCAAAGGGGGGTTTGTTGGGGCTTGTTCACTATTTATGTGTGTCAAAAAAATAATTAAAATAATAATTGGAGGCTAGTTTTTGGAATTTAAAGGCAACCTGACTTGTCAAATTGACGATCTCTTATTCAAGGTTTCTTCTTAAGAACCTGAATATTTGCTCTTTGCGTTAGAAACGAATTTTATAAAAATAATTTAAAGCATTACTAATATTTTTTTAAATTCTAAATTAAGTGAAAACACAAATTTTAGTTGTTTTTGACAGCAAACCACATATTGGTGAGTGTCGTTAAATTACTTACAAATTTTTAGATAAAATGGCTCAGCCATTTCAACAGTTGGGAATTACAATTAATACGTCCGTTTAAGTGTGTTCGCTTCGTTTATTTTTATGAACTGTCACTTTTTAGGCATGTTTGGTAGTTTGTTTTGTTAAAAAAGCCAATTAACAATTTACTACTTAGCTAATGTTTAAAATCTTAGTAAATTGATAATTATTTAGCAAATTGCTAACTAGTAAATTATCAAAACCCTTGACAATAGGTTTTTTAAAATTTTGCGCCTCTGTGTATAGAGATACAATTGAAACAACTTTAATTTAAAAATCGATTTTATTTAATTTTTACTCTAAAATAAAACATTTCTTTAGGTCAAATGTAATAATTATAATAATACAGCTGGTGGTGACAATATGAATACATATTTCTTATGAAAATATAGTTACGAGTTATAATAAGTGCTGACAATTTTATTTGTTTTATATTCATCTCTATTATAAATTTTGTCTAATTTAAAATAAATTCTTTTAGTCCTAATTGTTTTGATCTTACATAGTAATTAATAGAATTTATAAAGACGAAATTGTTCATGCATGCACTACAACTACATATCATATTATTTACGTTCTTAAATAAACTATACCAATATTTACACCCATCTGATTCTAAGGTACATTTAACAGTGATATCTTCCTTATTATATAAATATATATATGTAGGTAAAAAAGAAATTAGCTTATTTTTAGAATTAACAAATTTTTTTGGAACGCATCCATTTCTAATTTATTGTAATTTACAATTGAGATGAAATCCTGTTCCCTGAAAAATTCTTATAAATTTTCCTATAAACAATTTGGGCTTATACAAAGGTATCTACTTTATAAACTTATGTTAACTTTAAAAATTTGTCATTTATAACATTGATTTTATACTCCAATTTAAACTTAACTACATGATTTGATTTTGTTTTTTAATTTTTGTGGTCCATTTTTACAAATCTACATTAAAGTGCAGTTTAAAATTCTTTCTTAAGTAAAAACTAAATAAATAAAATAAATATCTACAATTTTTGTGCCTATTATGGATTTGATGAGGTTTTTGGCGAAGGGGTCCTATCAATGTAGTCCAAGCTTTCTGGTTGTTCCTTCGAACATGAGGGTACTTCACGTTCTTTTATTGGAGCCAAACTGTTGACAATGGAATTGGCCATTGCCAATTCGAGTTCCTTTTGCCAGTCGTTTTCTTTCTTCTCCATAGCTTTTCGTTTTAGTTCCTTATAACGATTGTAGACTATGAACTCCTTGACTAAGATTGTTTCTGGATCACTATCTCGTTGAGCGGAACGCTGTTTAGCTAGACGCTTCTTCTTTTTGTGCAAAGGTCTGGTCTCGACAATCATCTCTTCTAATTCCAGACAAGGATCGCAATTAAGATGGTCTTCAGGTGGCTTAAACGGTGGTTTGGCTTTCTTTTCTAGGATTTTTTTGAAGTCAATTTGTCGCAGCAGTGGAGTTTGTTGGAGTTCTTGTTGGGAGCTTATTCGACCACCAGGATGAACGCAAAGGAGCTGCAAAAATAAAAAAATGTTTTTAATTAAATGTGAAGCGACAGTTTTCTGCTTAAAATATATTTTTTCAAAGTTCAGGTGCATGAATTTCATAATTATACGCCTGGCAGTTTTGGACTTATAAAACCTCAACAACTCATTCAAGTGCACATTTTCCTTTATGATGTTATATCAAAGGGACTTCCTGTAATTTGTTTCTAGCACATTCGTTAAATCTGAAAATCCCTTGAATCCTTTAAGCTTCAAAAGTTATTCCATTCAACTTTGCCCTCTTTATGGACATCACACAGCTGATGCCACAAGCTAAAACTTAAATAAGTTTTTATAATTGTTGAATCAAAAATAAAAAAAAAAATATATTAAAAGTTGAAATCCCAAATCAAAAGTTGAAAAAGTGCTTACAAAGAAGATTAAAAGACATCGCATGAGGCATTTTTATTCAACTTTTGCCATATTAAGTTAGCCCGCACACAAAAACTTTTCCTTTGATGCTGATGATAAATAAATAAAACAAAAAAATAAACCTCCAGATAGGTACAGAAATACGAAGTGAACACCACCTCCGTTGAATATAATTAAATTTTAACTTTATCACGTGGTGACTGACTGACCCATCACATGCTATCTATAAAATTTTATTTCAAAAAGATCTTTTGTCAGATAAGGTTATTTTTTTAGTGCAGTAAAATAAAGTATTGCACATCACAATGAGAGTGAAAATTGGAAAGTTGGAAGTTCACTTCAAAAGTGTTAACTGATAAAGAACTAACTTTTAACTAGCTTAACCTTTCTATCCCATGCCGGGGAATAATTTTGGTTTCGTGATTTCCAGGAAATCTTAAGTATACCTTATCATAGGTGAAAAAATTGTCGGTTAACTTAGGAAAACTTTGACAGATAAAACGAGTTAACTAGGTAACATTTTAATAAAGTAAATTCATAAGGTTTTAGTTCTAAGGGTTGTTTTGTATTTTCAGTTTTTTTTTACATTTGATGATATCTGCTAAAAATAAAATGAATATAATATAAAAATGCAAAATATGATAAGAGGACTACAAATATTTCGAAGACTTTTTTGTACGCGGTTTAGCTTATAGCAAAATGAATGCGAGGGTATGAGGTTAAATTGTTTAAGGAGAGGAATGCAACTGGCTATTTCACTAGAGCATAGGCCGTTAAATAACGGTAAAAAAGTACCAGCCCAGAGATGAGAGTTATATTCAAGTTTCGGACTTATTGTTTTGTAGATTGTAGCCAGATCAGACGGAGGGAAAACTTTCTTCCAAAGTCTAAAAAAATCTAGAAATCTTGCAGCATTTTTGGCGATATCGCGTATGTGATCGCTCCACAAAAGGTGGTTGTTGATGCACATTCCGAGGATATCAAGATTTTCAGTTTCGTCGATGCAAGTGCCACTGATAGATGATGGCAAAGAGGGTTTATCTCGCTTTAACGATACAAGACAGCATTGGGTTTTCGAATCATTAAATTCCACACAGTTTTTTTTTTCCCCATTGTACAATGCTTTGTAGTTCGGAATTTAATGAGCTTATCATATTTTGCCGTTGCAGTTCCACATCATAAAAGGAGGGTTGTGCTTCTGGAAACGAATATGAAAAACTAAGAGTGGTATCGTCAATGTATTGGATTAGACGCACGAGACAGGAGATCATTTATAAAAATGAGGAAAAGGGTCGAAAACAAAACGAAGCCCTGGGACACACCAGCATTTATTTAATGGGTTTCAGACTTGAATCCGTCCAAAACAACTTGTATTGAAAGTTTCTAATCCAACCAAGAAGAGATTTGTCGATACCGAAAGCACGCATTTTCGATAAGAGAGCAAGATGCACTTTATCAAATGCCTTTGAAATATCAAGTCCAATAATCTTACTTTCTCCAAAACAATGTAAAGATTTGCTCCGCTGTTCGGTGAGATGAACCATGAGATCACCAATGCACCTATTGCTACGAAAGCCGTATTGCCAGTCATTGAGAAGATTCCGTTGCAAAGGTATTTCTTAAGCTGATAATTAATCAGCGTTTCTATGACTTTGAAAAAGAAGGGACGTAAATGCAATCGGTCGGTAATTAGAGGGTGAGGAAGATTCGCCTTTTTTGGGAATAGGCTGGCCAAATGCGGTTTTCCATCCACTCCGAACTAGAACTGAGGAGTAGGACAGATGAAAAAGCTTACGTAGTGGTTTTGCCAGTGTTGAAGAACAACTCTTCAGAACAATAGCGGTTATACCATCCGGACCAGCGGATTTATGTATGTAAAGATTTTTTAGGAGTTTAAGACAGAGGGAGTGCGAAAAAAGATTGGCCCCATTGACAACGAGCTGTCAGTCATTCCACAATTATTTGAATATCATGTCTGTGACACCCTTTCTTTTAATTGCTCTTCTGCCTTCTGTGATAATCCGCCTTGTTTTTTTTTTAAATCGACAGTAATAAATCTTTTTGAATATCCACATTTTGCATTAACGGCTGCGAAAAAAATCTACGAGTTGACTGCTTAATTACGGATTAACTAAGCTATACTATGTTTTTAAAAAAATTGTAGCAAATTTGACACACCGACAAGATTTTTTCTCGGATGTTATCAAGCTTAAGTGACAGATATTACAGGCTTTTTTTTGGAAATTTTCAGTGAACTCTGATGTTCCACAGGGAAACCAACTTAGTCCACTGTTATTCGTTTTATTTATAAATTACCTTCCTTCCATTTTAAAGAATTTAAAGAATTGTTTCGACCAGTAATATCTTAAACTAATTGTGAACTAATTCAAACCGACCTTAACTATGAGAATGGTACAGTACTAATCTTTTGCACATTGAGAAGTGCAAAACGCTAAATTCGACAAAATTAGAAAAAAACTTACTATTTTTTCGGACCTAGACCTATGAATTATTTAAGATCAAAAATTAACTTTTACTGACCATTTTAGTCACATAATAAAAATGGTTAGTAAAATATTAGGTTTTATTGAACGATTCATTGAAAGTGGTTGTATTATTTGGGTCCTTATTACATGATACATATAAATAGACTAGGTGTCGAAAAAAGATTTCTTAGGTTTGTTTTATGTTTGTTCCAATAGAAAAATGTTGCCACCTTCTGATAGATTTTAACTTATTGGTTTCCCTTGATTGGCCGATCACAAAGAGTGGGAATCTTAAATGGTCGTACTATATAATCCTCATAAGTCTTGAATCGCTTTAATGTTACTGTTGGCCTCGTTTAGGGATTTTTAGAGTATATGGATCTTCAAAAGATTTAGAATTTCTAAATATAAGCGAAAAACTCATTTTATATTCAAAGAAAACTCCAAGATCTTTTTGCCTTGCCTTGTAATGGATTATTATCAATTTTGTAATTGTAATTTAATGGATATAGTATCTCAAGAAATGTAAGCACCCCTCATTTTTTAATATTGAAAGATAAACTATTAATAGTACACCAGTTGACAATTCAGTCACTATCTGTTTGGAGATCTTACACAGCTAAAAATCTTGAGATCATCAGCATATAAGAGACACTTTGCATAAGAAATATAATTTGTGCAAAACATTAATAAAAAAAATAAAAAGGAGTGGCCCAAGGTGGCGGCCTTGAGGAACACCTGAAAATTGTTTTATTTTATTTGATAAAACAACACCAATTTTAACATATTGACTACATCCAACCAAATAACTTTTAATCCAATCAAGGAGAGCAGAGTGCAACCTAGCAGCTTAAGTTTTGAGGTCAAAAGCCTCCGACAAATTGGTGTAAATAACGTCGACTGCAAGCGATTTTCTAAACTACAAAAGACAATAATTCGTAAATAATGATAAATTGGTTGCTGTCGATCTAAGACTCACAAAGCCATGCTGATGCTAAGAAATATGATTTAGAACTTAATTATACAGTTCATTTTTTACAATTTCTTCAAATAATTTTGGAATTAACTGAAGTTTAGCAATAGATCTATAATTTTCCACACATGCGTTTGATCCAGACTTATGCTTGAGAAGTAATCAGAGAATGTTTCCAAGCATTTAAAATTATAGCTTGTCACAAAGACATGTTGAAAATAGAACACATAGGAACTGCTAAATTGTATTTACAAAATTTTATAAGAAGTGGAGGAACATTATGTGACGCAGAGGAGAAACTGTTTTCCAGAGATGATAAAGCTAACAACTCATCATCTAAGCATAAACAAAGTCTACGAGCATTTATATTAGAATTAAAATTATTAAATCTTAATCATAATTAATTCCCAAATCAGCAAAGTTTGATTGAAAAAATAAGGCAAAATTATTACAAATATCACTTAAGTTCCCTGTTGTAAGATACAATAGGTGGAACCCCAATTAATTTTCTTTTAGTATTCAAAAATGACCAAAAAACTTTTAAAATACTCTTTATTTTCGACTCCAGAGACCTAATATACTGTCTATAAGTAAATCTTTTTAAAAATTCATAATCTTTCTATTTCTATTAAATTGTTCGCGAATTGAGACAGAAATTTTACTTTTTTTTATGAAGTTCTGTTTCTTTTCGCCAGTTAAATTTTCTATTTAGATTTCCAATTAATGAAAAATAAAAATCAATTTATTTTATACTTCGTTATAATTACTTTAATTCAAAATTCGTTGGTATTTCAAAAAGTGGTGTCGTGTTGAATATAATAAGAATCAGAATTAGAATGACCTTCTTTTTATTCAAGAAGGTTAAAAGATAACGTTTATAATTATAACATTATCAATTAGTTTGACAAGAAATGTCACATTGGACTAATATCATATTGGGTAGTTCACAATAGTAGGTAATTTTCATTTAAAATGTTACACAGATTTAATTTTTTTTTGTAATATAAATATAAATTTATAACATATATGTATATGTTAAACAAGTTCAGTAATAACATTTTAACGCCTCGATAAACTTTTATTAAACCAAATCGGTCTTTTTGAATTTTTAAATTTCTTTGTGGGAACAAAATAAAAACAGCCTGATCCAATATATTCCGAAATATTTCACTATGTTATCTCCAAGTTATTGCAATTTAAAATTATTTCCCAATTTACAGATTCAAAACATCTATTCATAGAAACAAAATCAGCATTTTTAACAGAAAAATTAAATTTAATCTCAAGTGCTTAATCACGTAAAATGTCATCTGCTAACTTTAAGCTCATCTAATTGAGCTTCGAGATTTTTAGCAATAAAAACTAGATCTAAAATATGTCAAATAAAATTACAAATTATATTAATTTGAAACAAATTCAAAGCCATTAAACTATCTATTAAATTATACTCAAATTCTTTAGACAAGTTATAAGGAAAATTGTTTTTCATCATTTGTAAATAACTATTTTACATTAAATAAATTAATAATTAATAAAAAAAAAATTAATAATAAAAAGGGGTCTTGGGTTCAATCCCTGCCTGTGCCACCTTAATTTAAAAAAAAAATCGCGGGTACTGCCTCTTGCGAGGAATTGACAAATCCTTCAAGAGTAATTCTTGTCATTAAAAACTGCCAACGGAAGTTATTCTAATGGGTCCGATTTGTCAAATTCATTTCTCGACGTTTCAAGGTCCCTAGAGTCGAAATAAAAGATTTTTAGAGAGATGTCTGTGCTTGCGTGTGTACGGAATTTCGTACTTCCGTACGTTCGCGAGGTTTTTTTCGTCGTCCATAGCTGAAGAGCCAGAAAAGATATCGATTTCAAATAAATTTTGTTATACAGATAATAAGGCAGAAAGATGCAGAAAGGGCTCTCAAGAAAATTGCGTGGGTGTTTTTTTTTACTATAGCAGATTGAAAAAAAGGTGAAAATCTTGGTTAACCCTAAATATCTTACGAACCAAAAACGCTAGAGACTTGAATTAAATTGTATATAATATATTGTAACGTGATATTAAAAAAATACATTTAAACTATTTTTTTTAAATCAAAAAAACTGAACAAAAATGTGATAAAATTTTGAGAAAAATCGAATTGACAGTTTTTTTTTTATAAGAAATAAAAATCTAAAAAAAACATTACTGCAAGTTAGTAAAAATTGAATATCGATTCAAATATCTTTTCAAAAACTTGAAATGAAGGCTTCAAACTTATTTATCTTATAAGAAATATTGTTTTTAACATTCCGAAAATCGAATGGACATTTTTTTTACAAAAATAAAAGCCTAAAAAAAAAATTCATAAAAGTTGATAAAAATTGATTTTCGACTCAAACATATTTTCAAAACTTTGAGATATTGGCTTTAAACTACTTTCATCTTTCAAAAAATATTGTTGTTAACATTCAGTAAAATTTTGAACAAAAATCGAATTGACAGTTTTTGTACAAAAAATTAAAAACCTTAAGAAAAATTTAACAAAAGTTGGTAAAAATTGATTTTCGACTTAAATATCAGTATTGACAGTATTTTTTACAAAAAATAAAACTCGAAAAAAACCATACTAAAACTTGGTAAAAATTTACTTTCGACTCAAATAGCTTTTCAAAAATAAAAAATATTGGCTTCAAACTTATTTTATTTCACAGAAAATATTGTTTTCCATATTCAGTAATTTTTAATATTTATAAAAATCCAACAGTCCGTTTTTACATAAAAAATAAAATCTACAAAAAATAGTACGCAAATTTGGTAAAAATTGATACGAGTACAAATAGACAAACTTTTAAGCAAGACAAATCGATAGACGGGATCGGAAGTTATCAGTGTGGGTCACATCCCAGCCTCTTTTTGAAATTCTCCAAGAATTACAATAATAATAATCATTAATATTTTTTATGTGAGCATCAGAAATTGAACATTGAGATAATGGGGAAGAAAAAAAATAAATATGAATATTTTGCTAAGATAAAATAGATAAATCTACACATATGTACACACATTTGTTCAATATTAGTATTAGATAAAATAATTTCGCTACTTATACAAATATCAGATCGAATAGCAAATTAAACACCTCCTCCTCTATTTTTATCCCGTCTGTACGGAGCAGCGATCTTTTCGAAAAACATATAATCAGATGTGAAAAATTCGGTTGAAAGAAAACTCATCATTTAACCATGTCTCTGTTAGAGTGACAATATGATAACAACAATCAGCAACAGAAATAAAAAAATTATTCGATTTTGTTCTCATACTTCCAACACTATGGTAAAAAATCGTAAACGATTCATTTTTTTAATAATAAACGGGCACTCAAGGGGTTATTAATACCCTTAAAATGTTGAAAGTTTAAACACAGTACGAGCGTTAGGATTAAAGAAGAGATACCGATGCACATTGGTCTAAAAAGTTTTGAATATCAAAATTATAGAAAAAAACAGATTTGGGTAAAGCATTCCACATTCTCGATGTGCGGTTAAAAAAGAATCTCTATACTTGACAGTACGTCCGAAATTGAGCTCAAGGTTAAACTGATGTGCATTCCTAGAAATACGAGTATTACGGCTGAATTGTTTTAGGGGTGGAATGCAACTGGCTAATTCGATAGAACACTGTTTGTAAAAATATTGGTAGAACAACGAAAGGCATGAAACATTGCGGCGGTGTTCAAGTGACCTAATTGTTTCGGTTGTAGTTCTATCGCCTATCATTTTCAAAGTTTTTTTTTGGATCCTATTCGAGATACTTAAACTTGTTTTAGGGGCTCCTGCCCAAATATGCGAGTTTTATTCAAGTTTTGGACGAATGAAGGCTTTATAAATTAGAGCCAGATCAGAAGAGTTGAAAAATTTCTTGCATCGTTGGAGAAATCCTAAGCACCTAGCAGCATTTTTTACAATATTGAATATGTGATCATTCCATAAGAGGTGATCAGTGATATTCATACCGAGTCCTGAAAGTTTATTAGTTTCCTGGATGCAAGTGCCGCTCATGGATAGCGGCATCGGGGGTGGGTTACGCTTTAACGACAGGAGACAACATTGAGTTTTCGAAGCATTAAATTCTAGACGGTTTTTTATTCCCCATTATACAATGCTGTCGAGATCAGAATTTAATGAGCTTATCATACGCTGTCGTTGAAGTTCCACATCCGAAGGACAAGGATGAGAATCTAAAAATGAATATGAAAAGCTGAGGGTACTGTCATCAGCGAAAGAATTTAGTGGTTTAGAATTTTCAGACAACAGATCATTTATAAAAACAAAGAAGAGCGTCGGAGACAAAATGGAGCTCCTGGGCACACCAGCATTTATTTTGTGAATATCAGATTTGAACCCGTCCAACACTACTTGAATTGAACGGTCCTAAAGGTTATTTCTAACCCAACGAAGAAGAGATTCTTCTATACCAAAAGCACGCATTTTTGATCGGTTTTCTTCTGTTTGTTTGGCTTCAAAACAACGGAAACTTACCTTCTTGATCCTAATAACCTCTTTACAGCTTGCATCGAACCATGCGTTTTCCTAAGGTCTGATGCTTTTAACCCTGTTCTCATTCCCAAGAGAATCAAACTTGTGATCATACTCGTATATGCGCTGGCGTCAACGTCACTATCGAGGAAGCATAGTGACCAGTTAAAGATCCTTAAATAACCGGCCCAGTTGGCTTTCTCGTATTTCCAAACGGTTCTCCTAGGAGCTCTTTCCTTAACTGAGGAGTTTTGACACGAGAAATTTGCAGATATAACATAATGGTCAGATGTGCCTAGAGGAGATAGAACACTAATAGCGTACTAATCAGGGTCAATGGTAGGAAACAAGTCAAGTCGTTCTAACAACGAGGAAAGGACGAAACAATTCTTTGGATGGAATCAGACAAAGCATCAAATTCACGAGAAGTTTGATATTTGAAAGCCGTTAAATTAAAAAAAATATCGTCATAACAATGAAAATGGAGGAGAGGCTGGTCGTTCTAGTGCAGAAGGAAAGATAATTTAGAAAAAACTAAATGCATATAGCATTTTTATGAATCAAATTTATTTTAAACGTCAAATGTACCAACGCCCATGATAGTTTAGTGCTCAAGTTGTTTCATAATTAACTCTGAGAGCTCTGAAAATACTCTGTTCAGAACTCTACTCTACTCAACTCTACTCAACTCTACTCTACTCTGTTCGCTCAGACCCTGCTCAGAGCTCAGCTTTGAACTAACAAAGAAAAACGCCAATAGATGGGGGGATCTACAATTTTAAGCCGAATTTGAAGGGCTAATTTGAGAAAGAACTTTTCATTTTTCAATTCCTCAGAAGAGGCAATATTGGTGCAAAAACTTAATATGTCTGGTTTGAACGCAGTCCAATACCCTAAATATCACTTCGCAGAAATTCATATATAAGTGTCTACAAAAAACTTTCGGTTTTTTTGATAGAATCGACGATTCCATTGACAATACTATGCGAAGACGCATTGGAGGGCAGTCAAAACAGTAGAATACAATCATTCAAGATGACAAAGAGTAGGGAGACCGCGAAGCATGTGGAGTAGAACAGTTCAGAAAGAATAGTGCTTTGTCCGACAAGTGGTCACCCATGGACGTAATAGACCTGGAGAAGTAATATTTTAGTTTTCAGAGCGCATTAATTAGCTTAATAAAATGTTCGAGTAATTTATCTATTGGAGAATACCTGTAATTATTAAGAACTGCTTCTATATCACTCTGCTTTAAATAAATTGATATTAGATCTTCGTTAATTTAGAATTTATGGTAAACCTTAATACTTTTCATAACATACTTATATCTGCAATCACGTTTCACAAATTGAGTAAATAATTTGATTTTATTATTATTATTTTTTTTCAAGTACATTTTTAAAACGTAAATAAAATCAACACATAATAAAATTAAAAAGAAAATTAAATTAAAATTAATCAAAAGATAAAATTAAAACACATTTTATAAGCACAATTTTATACCAATGAATCAGGAAATTATGTTTTTTCAATCGATTAAGGTCATTAATAATTTTAATTATTTGTTTTCATTAAACAAACAACGAAAAAGCAATTATTTAGAGTTTTATGCATAAAAATCAAATGTTTTTTTTAATTAAAATTTGTTTTTGTTGAAAATCAATTAAAAATTCTTGTGAAGCTTATACAATTTTTGTTCAATTAAAATAACAACATCCAACTTCCGACAACATAAGTAATTCACTGCTTTAAGAGTCTAATATTATCAACAGTTGGAGTAACAGAGTGAGGCTCTGTCTTATCAAATTTGGATTTGCTCGTTTTCTATTGTTTTCTTCGTGTTCTCTTGGTCTTGTCTTCAAAGCTCTTCTAGTCTTTCGTATGAAGGTTAGAAGTATTGCAGTCTTTTTTATAAACACTACATAGTTCAAGTATAGGTATAGAGCCTTTAGTGGAAACAAGAGATAAACGAAGTTTGTTATTGAATGCCTTTTTAACCTTCTTGAATATTGGTATCAGTTATGATTTTTTCCACATAAGGGGCTGTTTTAGGCAAATGTTTGAATATGAAAGTGAGGCCTTTAACTAAGTTATTTCTATACTTTCTTAATACTATTGAGGGACCGGCTGAGCAGTCATTAGTCAACATGCTAATTATATCTAGCATCATACTCTGTGGCACCGACCGGCGCGGCGGCATGTGACTACAGCTACAAAACAAAAATATTCTTTTAAACTAAAGGGTTTTGCAATAAAGGCGGGAAGTGAGGAATAAACAAAATTATTTTTTATTTGAAAGGCGTACGTTGAAGAGTCGACTGCGAAGGGCCACCACGTCTAAAAAAGTTTTCCAAAATTTTGTAGAAATATCTTGAAAATGGTGCTCGTATCAGTGCAATAACTGCAATAAAAATTCATAAAAAAATTCAATATCGAAAGAGAAGTTACTAAGAGACTGATTTTCGATGTAAGTTTTCCTGGCTAAAGTCCCTAAATATTTTTTTATGAAAACGCTTGTTCAATATAATGTATAATATTATAACAATGAAATTACAGAAATTAATAAGGCATCACACTCTAACTAGACACTTTAATTTCTGAATCCAAAATTCTAAACGAGTCAAAGAAATTACTGTATTCAGTAAGGTGATTATTCCAAAGAAAAAAAAATGGAAAAGTGGGGTTATCAATATTTGTTATCCCTGATCTACATTCTTCAACACTTGTAAAAATAGTGTCAAAAAAATACAAGAACTATTTTAGAACTTGGGTGCTGTAATTCAGTAAAAAGACTTTTAACGAGAAAAAATGGTTTACATTTTATGGGTACGAGAACTGAGAACACCTCCACTCAATTACTGTGCATCCCTTTTTTTTATTTTCGAAATTGCAATTTTCTGGCTTAAAAGTTTGAACAGTATAATTAGAAATAAATTTAAACCAATTTCAACTTTACTGTTTTTGTTTTTCTAAGTTCTAATTTCAAATCTATCAAATATCAAGACAAACTTCATTTTGTGATAATAAATTATAATGGAGCTATCCAAGTGATCGCGTTGGTTTTTGCTGGTAAAATGAAAGATTCCAAGTCAACCAAAAGCTCTCAATGCCACAAAAGAATTGTCGGCAATAACAAAACTCTGAATAACAAATTAACATAGCGATGCAAATGGATTAACAAAATTACCTAAAACAAACAACAGGGGATTAAAAGATTATAATAGATAAGGTATTATAAGATATGTTTGGCGATTGTAACTAACATTATTAATCACAAGTTAAGAATTAATAAATAAAATATTCAATTTCCTTTTGAATAATATTTACAACAAATTTATATTGGAATTTAAGGATAATTATACGATTAAATCTTTGTACTGCAGTATTGTGCGTCCTGTTTTTAAATATAAATGTGTTGTCATTTTCATAAAAAGAGAATTGCAAATTTTCAAAAAAAATTCTTAGATTTGCCCTTCAAAATATTTTTGAAAACAATGTAGAAGGTTTAAATCACTGTTGTAGTTCGAAATGCCTATTACTTGGAATACAGCAAAAAATTTATTCAAATTTACAAACAAACACAAAAAAAGAAGCTGGGATGCGACCCACACTGATAACTTCCCATCCCGTCTGTCAATTTGTCTTGCTCAAAAGTTTGTCTAGTACTCGTATCAATTTTTACCAAATTTGCGTACTATTTTTTGTAGATTTTATTTTGTATGTAAAAACGGACTGTTGGATTTTTATATAAAAAATAATAAATATTGAAAACAATATTTTCTGTGAAATAAAATAAGTTTGAAAGTAAATTTTTACCAAGTTGTATTATTTTTTTTTTTTTTTAGAATTTTAGTTTTTGTAAAACAACTGTCAATTCGATTTTTTTCAAAATTTTATCGAATGTTGAAAACAATATTTCCTGTAAGATAAAATTAGTTTGAAACCAATATTTCAAATTTTTGAAAAGATATTTGACTCGAAAATCAATTTTTACCAACTTTTGTTAATTTTTTTAAGATTTTTAATTTTTTGTACAAAAACTGTCAATTCGATTTTTTTTAAATTTGACTGAATGTTACCAACAATATTTTTTGATAGATAAAATTAGTTTAAAGCCAATATCCCCAATTTTTGAAAAGACATTTGAGTCATAAATCAATTTATACCAACTTTTATACATTTTATTAGGTTTTTATATTTTTTGTAAAAAAAACTGTCAATCTGATTTTTCTCAAAATTAGTCCTAATGTTAAAAACAATATATTTTGTAAGTAAAAATTATTAACAAGCGATTATCTCAAATTTTTGAAAACATATTTGAGTCGAAAATCAATTTTTACCAACTTTTGTTAATTTTTTTCGGTTTTTAATTTTTTGTAAAAAAACAGCCAATTTGATTTTTTCAAAATTTTACTGAATGTTGACAGCAATATGTTGTGAAAGATAAAATAAAATTTAATCCAATATCTCAAAGTTTTGAAAAGATATTTAAGATATTTGAGTCGAAAATCAATTTTTACCAACTTTTGTTAATTTTTTTTAGGTTTTTAATTTTTTGTACAAAAATTTCTCAATTCGATTTCTCTTAAATTTTTAGAATATTGAAAACAATATTTGTTATAAGTTAAAATTAATTGGAAGCCATAATCTTAAATTTTTGCAAAGATATTTAAGTCGAAATTCTATTTTCACCAACTTTGTATAATGTTTTTTTTAGGTTTTTATTTTTTATAAAAAAAATTGGAGATAAAATCTTTTCGTATTCGTAAAATTTTCGAGGTGAAAAATTTTTTTCCAGTTTTTTTGATTTATAAAAAAACCATTAGTTGGATTTTTTTTCAAAAAATATACTTGTTCGGTATTACGTTAAAATATATTATATACAATTAAATTCAAGTCTCTAGCGGTTTTGGTTCATGAGATATTAAGGGTTAACCAAATTTTCCACCTTTTTTTTACAATTGGTATGGTAAAAAAACCACCAACGAAATTTTCATGAAACCCTTTCTCCATCTTTCTGTTTTATTATCTGTATAAATTTCTTAAGTCTGGTTCTTGAGCTTTGGACGAAAAAAAAACTTCGCGAACGTACTAACGTACACGCACGCACAGACATTTATCTAAAAATCTTTTATTTCGACTCTAGGGACCTAGAAACGTTGACAAATGTCAAAACTATCAATTTGACAAATCGGACACATTACAATAACTTCCTATGGGAAGTTTAAAAGAGGCTGGGATGCAACCCAAACTGATAACTTCCCATGTCGTCTGCCGATTTGTCTTTGCTTAAAAGTTTGTAGGTTTTCGTGTTGAGTTAAAAAGGTTGTTAGTTGAATTATTCTTAAAAAATTTAAAATTACCAACAATATTTTTCATATCAACAAATAGTTTAGTTTGATGATCTAAATGTGTTAAATAGATTTTTAGTCGAAAACAAATTTTCAACAACTCTGCGTACTATTTCTTGTAGATTTTATTTTTTATGAAAAGTTTGAAGACAATAATTTTAATTTTTGAATAGCTATTTGAGTCGAAAGTAAATTTTTACCAAGTTTTAGTAGTGTTGTTTTGTTAGGTTTTTATTTTTTGTAAAAGAACTGTCAACTCAATTTTTCTCAAAATTTTTCAGAATGTTGAGAACAATATTTTTTATAAGTTAAAAGCAGCTGGAAGCCATAATTTAATCAAGTTTTAGGGGTGAGTACGATAACTCAGCGACAAAGTTTAATGACGGATTTGTACAGTTAAAAACAAGCATTTTTTACTTGTGGAGATGGGGGTCTATTTTCCCCCGATTAGGCGGTAAGGGCAGTTTAAAAAAAATATGAACGTAAAATGGAAAGAAATTATTAAAAAGAAAAATAATTAAATAAAAATATTTGTTTGTGGTTATTTTCACAAAAACTGAAAATCATCTAGTTTTCAGTTTTTGATCAAAAACAAATAAAAGCAATTCATTCTTAAATAGAAACAATAGTAGATAACCTTCAAGTATTGAAAAATTACACTTTAAACCTTTTTTTACTCAAATTTTGAATTTAAAATTAAATTTTTAACAACTTTGCATAGTTTTTACTTGATTTAAAAACTGACTAATAGAAGAGAATGTTGGCCTTAAAAAAATGTGTAATATTTAATTGCAAGTATTACCGTTAGTACTTTTTTATTTTCATTTTATTTACTTACGGTGGCACTACAGTCCCGTGTTAACTAGGGCCTCACCCAACAAGTAATAATTTTTTCATTTTAATTTTAGGTAATGATTTTTTTTTAAATAGCCCCTGCTGCCTAAAAGGGAGGAGATAGACCCCCTTGAATGCTTGTTTTTAACTGTTCTTAAAACATCCGTTGCAATATCTTGTCGCCTGAGTTATCGTACTCTTGCCAAGTTTTAGTATTGTTTTTTGTAAGGTTTTTAGTTTTTGTAAAAAATGTTAATTAGATTTTTCTCGTAATTTTTCAGAATATAGAAAACAATATTTCTTATAAGAGCAGCTGGAAGCCATAATCTTAAATTTTTGAAAAGATATTTGTGTCAAAAATTAATTTTTACCAATTAATTTTTGTAAGAAAACTGTCAATTCGATTTCTCTCAATTATTTTTAAATGTTGAAAACAATATCTTTTGTAAGTTAAAATTAATTGGAAGCCATAATATCAAGTTTTTTTAAAAGATATTTGAATCGATATTCAATTTTTACCAACTTTGTGTAATGCTTTTTTAGGTTTTTATTTTTTATGAAAAAAAGCTATCAATTCGATTTTTCTCAAAATTTTACCAGATGTTAGAAACATTATTTTTAGTTGCACAAAATTGTTTTGAGGATCATTTTTGTATTCGTAAAACTTTCGAGGTGACAAATTTTTTTCCAGTTTTTTTGAATTATAAAAAATCCGTTAATTGGATTTTTTTTTTCAAAAATATATTTGTTTGTTATCACTTAACAATACATTTGTGTTTTTAGTTCGTAAGATATTTAGGGTTTAGCAATATGTTCACCTTTTTTTTAAACTGCTATAGTAAATTAACCTCAAACGCAACTTTCTTGAGAGCCCTTTCTGCATCTTTCTGCTTAATTATCTGTATAACAAAGTTTATTTGAAGTCGATATCTTTTCTAGTTCTTGAGCTATGGAAGACGAAAAAACGAAGCAAATGATTTCTAAAATTCCTTTATTTCGACTCTAGTGACTTTGCAATCTCAAAATTTTCAATTGGACAACTCGGACCCTTTACAATAACTTCCTATGTTAAGTTAAAAATTAAATTAAAATAGTAGTTGTGGATATTTTCAATTTCTCAAAAACTAAAAGACATAAAGTCATCTAGTTGTCAATGTTTGATTGATCATTAATAAGAGTAACAAATTATTGGAAAAAAATTATTTATAAACTTACAGTTTTAAAATATTGAAATTTAAAATTTTTAAAACTTTTTTTACTCGAATTTTAGTTAAAAATGGAATTTTGCAAAAACTACGCATAGTTTTGGCCTAATTTAAAAACTGGCTAAAAGAACAGAATGTTGGCTTTAAAAGAAAAAAACGTTTAATACCTACTTACTTTAAAGTATAACCGTTATTTTTTTTAAATTTTTTTTCCATTTCAAGTAATATTTTTTTTTAAATTGACCCTCCTGCCTAAACGGGGAGAGGTAGGCTGTTAAAAAAATCGGTTGTAATAACTTTTCGCCTCTGTTATTGTACTCTTGCCAAATGGTTTCAATATCGAAAATAGTTTTAAAATTTTCTACGAAGTTAATTTGAAATTACTCAATCATCATTCTGAGAAAAGGATAATTGAATAATGTGTGGAAAATTATTAAACATTTGATTTTGTTTTCCTAATTTCTTTACTTAAAAGGTCTTATTTTATGATTTGGTGTAAAATTACAATAGAAGAATAATGGATATCCACCGGGCGTATACACACTTTTTTAAAACTGAATTGTATTCGCCAGTGTTATGAAAGTTTATAGACGCACGTTAAAAGCTGAGAAACGTCTGCAGGTCCTTTAAGGCATCTTCATTTATAAAAATTTTAATGATGAAAATATTAAACAAATAATTGAGCTACCTGCATTTTCAGTGTAGAAGTATTTAATATAATTCATCCATTGAACCCATAACCCAGAATTTTCCAACTTAAATATTCGTCGTCGTCGTAAAGTTAATTACATTCAAAACGTTTTGAATTTGAAATTAGCAACACCAACAAAAACAAAAATATAACGATAAAAAGTAAACTCTCTCACCTTAGTAAGTAGGTCAACTAAACTGCTATTCCAATGCCTTGGATAATGCAGAGGACTATGCAGGATATGTTTTACTTCAGTTAGTGGTGTATTTGAGTGAACGATAAAAGGCCGGGAGCCAGATCTCATTTCGTATCCCACAACACCCAATGACCACCAATCGACCGGAAAACTGTAACCAGCTAGAAGGATAAGTATACATATATATTTACGAGTAGAGTACAAAAGGTAATATGGTTTAACGGCTTAATAATTAAATACAAACGGTGGGGACTTCACACTGCCGATCGATGCCCCCAAGTTCCGATGCTAACTTACCGATTTCATCCAAAGCGCACATAAAGATCTCTGGCGCCATATAGGGTTTGGTCCCTGACATACTACAAGCCATTCCGTCCTTTTGCAGTTTCGTCGCTATGTTAAAATCAGTCAAATGTGCGTGACCTGTTAAATATATTATCCAGATGGTTAGCTTTATATTTATGTTTATGACATATGTTTTGGCTTGAAAGTAAATATAAATGGGAGGTTGTTTAAATGTTAAAACGTGCAAATTCTGAAATAAAATGGTTGTGGCAAAACTTTTCAACTTTAATCAGGCAAAGTATGTTCGTTGTTTCGTTGCTTCGTTGAATTGTTGCTTGCCATTTATTCACGAATTTTGTTTAAAAATGGATCCTAAACACGTGATAAGTTAGCGTCAAACAGAAAAAAATAACATGACATGACGACGATGAACGAAAGAGTTTATGGGAATTTCGTTCATTCTGGCACGTTTTGCAACAGTTTAAATTATGGCTCTTAAGATTTCTTGTATATTTCTATCTTTTTAGCTAGAGTCATGCAAATTTAGGGCAAAATAATATTAAACAGTTAATTTGATATGTGAAAACGCATTTAACAAAACGAGGTTAGCTACAAAAAGTTATTTATTTTTGTTGTGTTGTATCAACAACACGCACGATTCAAAAGCACTTCCTAATAGGACGCCAACACTACCAAAATAAATTCAGCTGAATCAAACTCGGCCCTTAACCAGAAAGATGTGACAAAAACAGGAAAATAAAAGGTTAAATAAAAACTTTACGACTTTATCGCAACGCACGTGCTTGTTTGTTCCAACTATCGGAAGGTATTAAGTGTCAACTACATGAGTCAAAGTATATAAATGATAAATAAGAACTGCCAAACTTTGGCAGTTTATAGCGGTCATATTGTTGAAACTTCAGATGTCAAATTGGCTGTCATTTATCTTTTCTGTTTTGCCAAAATATAAAATGACATACACATATAATGTTCAATAACACTTGAATATAATAAAACTGTTATTATCAAAATGGGTGTTCTGGGTATTAAATGCACCAGTTATCAGAACAAATAGCTGTGTGATGGATGTATTTTGGTTTATCAATTCAATAATAGAACAACCAATATTTGCTCATCAACGAAATAAAATAATTATACGCCGTAATACCATACCAATACCGATGGATGCAATAGTCGTAAGTAAAGAGTTCAGTACTAAGGATAGCAGTTTTGAGGTTGGTTTTGGTAAGGGCAAAGATGTCATGAGGAAGGTTTTGCGAGCTATTAAAGACGGCAGATGTTTTAGACCTAGACATTTAGGTTTAGTCGTGTTCACGTTAGGAGCGATAGTATTTCTTCGTATCTGCATATCAGGATTTCAAATCCGCATTTTTGGAAATGAGATAATCGTTTTGAAAAGATAAAGGACGCAAGAGAGGTTAGGTCTTCTCTCACTTTTTGAGGAGAACTTTCAAGGCCATCACGCAAACTAAAAGACTGCGATATATACTACGGCGACTGCTACCGAGAACAATGACAGTGTCTATTTGGGTGTGGATTTGTTGTTGGAACTAGACTCAGCAAAAATCCTTGAGTTTTAACAGTGTGAGCGAGCGCATCACGAAAATCCGCATCAAGGCTAATCGCCAACATAAGCCTGCATGCCCCAACAGGCATAAGACAAAATTGTCTTAGGAGATTTTAATGGAAAGGAAGAGGAGACATATTTGGTGGCACAACCGGGAGATACAACCTGCACGACACCACCTCCGACAACGGATTCAGGCTGGTCGATTTCGCTGCGGGGCGAGACGTTCTGGTAGCTAGTACGCAGTTCATGCAGCTTAATATCCACAAGTGGACATGAAAATCTCCTGATCAATCAACCGTCAACCAGATTGACCATATTGAGATTGACGCACGACACTTCTCCAGTACACAGGACATCCGAAAATTCCGAGAGGCCAACATTGACTCGGACCACTACCTTGTTGTAGCCAAGGTACGGCTACGGATATCCCGATCCAAGCCAAAACAAGGAAGCACTGTGAGAAGATTCGATGTTAGACGGCTACAATCGCAAGAGACTGCCATGTCCTTTTATGATCGAGTCTCTAATAACCTCTTAAGGAGTCCTATGCTGCCTGCATTAATCATTGAAAACCAGTGGCAATATTGCCTTGCAGCCATCAGAGATGCCGCCTCTGAAGTGCTAGGTTTCACACAGCCACCACAACGAAACCAGCGAAATAAGAGGCATACAAAACGGCGCTGCACAATGGGACTAGAACTGCTCGCGTAATGAGGTTCGTAAATTTTACCAAAAGGTAAAAAAAACCTTCCAAGGGTACCAGCCACGAACCGAAGCCTGTAAAGACGATCAGGAGAACATCGTAGTAGAACCGCAGTCGATGTTGAGAATATGGAAGGATAACTTCTCCAAATTATATAACGGCGATGACGAACCGAATTCCGCTGTAAGGGAGATAGAACCGCTCAACCTTGGCGACGCAGATCAACAATTCCGCCTACCCGACCTTGACGAAGTGAAGATAGCTATATCTAAATTTAAGTCAAACAAAGCTGCTGGAGCTGACGGCATCGCTGACGAATCTCAGCATAGTGTGCCCGATACATAAGAAAGGAGACCCTCTAAACTGCGCCAACTACAGAGGCATCAGTCTCCTTAACATTGCGTATAAGATCTTCTCTGCCGTATTATGTGAACGTCTGAAGCCATTCGTCAACAACCTGATTGGTCCTTATCAGTGTGGCTTCAGACGAGTAAAGTCCACTATCGACCACACTACGGGAGATCTTGGAAAAAACCCAGGAGCTTCAAATCGATACCCACCATCTCTTTATCGATTTTTAAAGCAGCGTATGACAGCATCAGGGAAGAGCTCTTCAGAGCAATGTCTAGTTTTTGCAATTGAGAAGTAAAGTCCTCTCTTGAGCATCTAAAATCACCATCATCCCGGTTCTCATTTATGGCGCTGAGCCCTGGACGTTGTCAAAGAAATATGAGAACGTCTTAGGATGCTTCGAGAGAAAAATTCTTCGGGTTATTTTCGGTGCCGTACGCATAGACGGAGAATGGAGTAGAAGATATAACAACGAACTGTACAGCTCGAATAACAAAAGAATTAAAGTCCAAGTCCATGTAGAGCGGATGGACATCAACGCTCCGGCCCGGAAGGTCTTCGAATCCAATCCCGAGAGACGGCGTAGTAGAGGAAGACCGGGACTCAGGTGGCGCACCCAGCTGGGAGAGGACCTTAACCAGCTTGTCGTGCGAAACTGGAGACAGCTAGCTAGGGACCGAGCTGGCTGGAGACGCATGTTGGTTGAGGCCCAGGTCCGCCCCGGACTGTAGAGCCACCTTAAGTAAGTAAGTAAGTTTCAAGACCATCATGAAATTTCAAGAATATTTCCATAAGTGCATCACGTTTGGTATGGAGGTCTTCTTGGGAGATTAAAACCTTTATGTTCGTATTTGTTTTACCTTCAAAGCAAACAGGATCTGGTTTGTCGTGCAGGAAAGCTAGGTAAAGACAAACATTATTGTAAATTTAGTGGTCTCTAAGACGGGACATAACATACCGATCATTAGTATTGGCCTCAGATAAATGTTTAGTTAACTTGACATTTGGATGGATCATTGGGTTGAGGAATCCTTGTGGTTCTTGGGAAACTGATGAAGAAGAAGTAGAGTTAAGAGTGTGAGAATGGATGAAATTTAAATACTCGGTTTTTTTGGCAGGAGGATCAACCATCGGAGGGCGAACACAAAGACCCGGATGAGAAGGGTTAAAAGAAACTCGTTTGGATGGAGGCTTTACAAAGGTAGGTGAAGTTTTCCGTTTAAGGGACGAAAGTTTGTTAGAGAGAGAAAAGTTTGGAAAGATTTGTGTTTTAAGAGTACAGTTGGTTTCAATATTTTTTTGGAATTATGTTTGGGGTTAGGTTTGGAAATACGTTTGGGATTATTTTTGTGTTTGTTAGACTTAATTAAATTATTATTGTTACTCATTTTGGAAAGCCGCATTCGACCAAGTCGTATATATCTTCTTTGGTGATGAAAAATCTAGTTATATTTGGATGGAATCAGGAACTTGAATCTTCTTCCAGTCAATTGAAGATATTCGCAGATATTGACACAGAATTCTCGTTTAAAATAGGAGCATCAGCATATCCGGGACAATTATTCAGCACGAACCATGTGTTGTTAGCAGATTCAACCCTGCTGAGTCTCAAATTCCAATCGAATAACTTGCAGGAATGGCCACATTTGTTGATTTCTTCGTCCGCAATGGTATTTACTGAGGTGGTTCGTTGAAGATGTCGTAGAGAAGCGATTCAATTTTGTGTGATTTAAGATTTAGGCTTTCAAGCTCACGATACACACTCGTATATTTCTGTTCTTGATTGCTTATATCGTAAGCAATAGATATTAGTGCGGTTGAAACCCGAGAAAGTATACAATTAATAAAATAACGAGTTTAACGTTTGTAACATCACTCAATTGATTGGAAGAGGGGGAGAGCCGAGATGACGAACTTTGCAAACAGCAATCAATATCCGATTTCAGTAGGTTTAACTGGTCAGACAAGCTTTTTTCAGATCGTTTGCCGACCAAGTTAGCACCTTTAACTTATCGTCAATGTCTAAACGAAGAGAATTCAACCCACCGATGACGTCACAGTATTGTTCTTCCAGAGAACATATCATGGAAAGGCACTGAGTTGACGATTGTTGACATTGGATGCTTGAGTCCTCAACAGTGTTGCAGACGTGATCAAATTTCTCGGAGAGATTAGAAATTTGATCTTGGCAAACGGAATGTTCATTAGACAGGGATTCCCTAAGACATTTAATTGCAATCATAATATCCGACACGGATATTTTATTGCATTCATCGCAATTTCAGGTATACACTTGCCTTTCTGGCCAAGCCAACACAAGAGGGGTGAAGGTATTGCTCACAAAGGCCACTGCACCTTAATAGTTCCGTGTTTGATTCAACGATGACACACATTTTATTAGCGCACGACATACATAATTAATTATTTCAGCAAAAAAATAAAAAAATATGTTTTTTTGTTTAGGTTTTTAATTTGCTTTTTTCAGTTATTTTTAATGTTTTCTATAATTTTAATACACAAGAAGAAATAAAATGCACGACTGGGTCGCACGAACTTGCTCCTGTATGCAAAGAGTCTGTTTAAAAAAGTACTTATATGAATTGTCAAAAAAACCGAACGATCTTTGTATATGAAAACCATAGTACTCTCATGAGCAGAAATTTTTAGGGCGACCAGATGCCGAGTCGTTGGCGTGGCGTTAGTTTTGAAAGTAGAGAAATTCAGCGGGAGCGAGAGAAAAATATTATTCCCATTCCCATAAGCAGCCAGCAGAATAAGGGAGATAATTAATTTTCGACCCAAAAAGTCATCACAATTTCCTTCATTTTATTTGAGTCTATCCTCATATATGTTTTCAAGAAAAGAGCTTCCATATGAAGGTTGATAAATTTGTTTTTGTTTTATTTATATCAATGTACTTTATATAACAAACAAAATGGCTTCATATTGTATCTAATAAGGGGATGAAACAAACTTTTGCATGCTTACGTCAGCTGTTTAGGATCTTTTACCGATATTTTTTTTTTTTTTTACATTCACAAGTCTGCTTTTACTTGTGTACGATCTTTGTATATGAAAAATGGTTTCTATTATGTATAAAGCTACGATGCGATTCATATAGATTCAACTTGTTCCTTAAAAGCTTTTTTCCTTTAGATAACTTTATTGTAATTTCATATTAGAAGAACCAGGATGGAAAATAAATAAGATAAGAAAGAGGCAGACCATGAATGTTTAAATTGTAAGGCGATCGCCTATTGGTTGTGTAGTTAGGTAGCAGGTAGATGTCTAAAACGACCATAGAATAGTTCACTTGGCGTGCTTAGCTTTATGCAGATAGATAGATAAGGACATGTTTATGATGATAATAAAGGAATGTTATTGGTGGCTAGAAGGTATATACTACATTCCTTCTTAAGTTTTCAGCGCAAACATGGAGTTATTACGTTCAATTTATTTTTTTCACTAAAGTTTTAAAAAACAAGCATACGAACAAGTACAAGAAATTGCTGTTCATGTGTTGTTAACAGTCAAGCTCTTGTGAGTGACACGTAAGCAATAAGCAGTAGTTGTAGAAGTTGTACGTAATACCTTTATAAATAGGTACAATGTGTATGCGTTGAAAAAGTGATTCTAATAGAAAATACATATTCTCTCTCTGGCCAGTTTCTTTAACTTGTAGGTACTAAGTATTTATTTTTTTATATAGGCGAAGGCCAGTAAATCATGTGGGAAACAACCTTATTCGTAAGGAATAATATTTTAAAATCATATATATACAAAGTTACCAAGATAATACTTCTTGATAGACTCTTTAAATGTGTACCAAATGCATTAATTTGGATGAAAGATAGGAATGTAATTACAATTTTGTTAAAATAATGCGCTCTTTCGGGCTCATGCACACTAAAAATAATTTAAAAAATAATATTTTAAGATTCAAAATTTTACCTGAAAAATAAGTTTGTCTTCAAAAATTTAAATGCCATTTTATAAATAAAAAAACCGTTGATTTTTCAAATTTTTATTTTGAAAATCGTTAGAGCGGTTTTTTTTTAAATTAATTTTTTATATATAAAATTTTCCAATTTTGTTCTAAAAATATTATTGGAATGCAGTTGTTTAGTGATTGTAAATATACGTCTTAAGTTTGAATTTCGTAAAAAATTGTTGACCCGTTTTTGAGATATAGAGTTTTGAAAAATAAAAATTCAATATTTTTTAAAAAACCCAAACAATTAAAAATTGCATTTTTGTTAATCAAATATTGTTAACGCAATATAGGAGCTTATTGAGAAAAAAAATTATTCAAATCAGTTTTTAAGTTGCTGAGAAAATTAAAAAACAAAATAACGGTTCTATGAGAGGTACCTTTCCTGAGCAATACAAAAATATGGTTTTCTTATAAAAAGAAGCCAAGTTAAAAAATAAAATTTTAGAGAAAATTTAAAAAAAATCCATCGGTTTGTTTTTGAGAAAATTCGAATTTTCGGTTTTTGACCAAAAAAATTGTATGGGGGCCACTGTTAGTTTTGATCTTAAAAAAAAAAATGAAAAAAACGCCTAACGCGAATCTGCTCAAAACCTTAACTTCCAAGTTTGAACTCAATCGACCCAATGGTTTAGGCTGTAGGAGCGTGGACAGACAGACAAAACCGACCGGACGGAATCGCGGGACCCACTTTTTTCGACTTCTCTACCATCGTAATATCATGTTTGATTAAAATCTCGAGTTCGAAATTTTGCACGAATGCAAAACTTGCCATATAGTTCCTATATGTCGCAAGTAAAAAATGGTAGTGTAATGGGAAACGGCCGGCGATGGGCAGTGAAGTGGGTCGGGTAAGTAAATCACACGCACTGCGTGTAAATTGATAGTTTTTTTATTTGTATGATAATTGTTTATTTGGGGTCGATAAAAAGGTGGCAAAGGACAACTGCAAAGCGAAAAGAAAATGCGACTGCACTTGACGAAGGTTGTTCCTTATTATTTTCATTATTTTATCATAAATGATTTAACTTTTATGTGAGACAGGTGAAAACTTATGACGATTTTTGGAAATACTTTAACTGAATTTTAAAGATATAGACTAAAGATACGGAAAACCATAACGAATGTCATTGAAAAACAAACTTTTCAATGAACGTTGCCTCAAAAAGGATTTTATAAGTTGATTTTTCGAACTTTGAAACGTAATAATATTACGTTTACTTTGAATGAAGACTCATAAAGCCCATCGAAAAAGTAATTTTAACGTTAGGAAAAAAATATTTTCGACCAGTTTTACATGTAATTATTAGTAATTACAAGTGCAAGTGATTGCAATTTGATTGCAAACATTAATTAATTATTAATCAAAACAAAATGTATTTACAAATTTATTTAAGTCAATTACATTTTACGCGATATTATAAAATAATTTCTTTAAGTGCTTAATTAATTCATAGGAGTTATTTTAAATTACTAAAACTATATTTGTATTGTTTTTATAAAGTTTTTGAAAATGTATATTTGTAGTTTAAATTTCTCAACTATTTTTTCAATAGTTACGTTTTATTTAATTTAAAATAAGAGGCTGGAACTGACAGTTCCCATTCTTTTTCGTCTGTCGATTTTTCTTTTAAAAAAATATGAAAAGCAACTTTTGTGTAAAATAAAAAAGATTTTATGTCAATATCATTTTTTGTGCCAAAGAAAAAACAATTTTTTTCAATTTTTAGTTGTTTTTGCAAGTTTTAATTTTTTTCCAAAAATAACTGTCTGTCAATTGAATTTAACAAAAAGAGGCTCGGATTTGACCCACACTGATAACTTCCCATCCCGTTATCTATTTGTCTTGCTTAAAAGTTTGTAGGCTTTCGTGTTGGGTTAAAAAAGTTGTTAGTTGAATTATTCTTACAAATTTTTAAATTACCAACAAAATTTTTCATATAAAGAAATAGTTAAGTTTGAAAATACAGTTTTGTTAAATAGATTTTTAATCAAAAAAAAATTTATGTAGCATTTCTTAAATTTTTACAAATTTGATGAATTAAATGATTTTGAGGGATATCAAGAACCGAACATCAATTTTTACCAAATTTGCGTACTATTTTTTGCAGATTTTATTTTTTTATAAAAAAAATACTTATCGAAAACAATATTTTCTGTGAAATAAAAAGAGATTGAAGACAATATTTTAAAGTAGTTTAAAGCCAATATCTCAAAATTTTGAAAAGATATTCGAGTCGAAAATCAATTTTACCAACTTTTATTAATTTTTTTGTTTAGGTTTTTATTTTTTGTCAAAAATCTGTCAGTTAGATTTTTCTCAAAATTTGTATTAGAATGTGGAAAACAATATGTCTTGTAAGTTAAAATAAGCTGCAAGCCATAATCTCAAATGTTTTAAAAAGATATTTGAGTTTTTACCAACTTTTGTTAATTTTTCTTTTAAGTTTTTAATTTTGTAAAAAAAGTGTCATTTCGATTTTTCTGAAAATTTTACCAGATGTTACAAAACTTTATTTTTCGTTGCACGAAATTGTTTAGGACATAATATCATTTCTTATTCGTTAAATTTTCGACGTGACAATTTTTTTTTCAGTTTTTTTGATTTATAAAAAAACCCGTTAATTAGATTTTTTTCAAAAAATATATTTGTTTTTGATATTAAGGGTTAACCAAAATGTCAACCTTTGTTTTAACTGCAATGGTTTATCGAATTGAAAACATCTTTTGACGTTTCGAGGTCCTAAGAATCTAAATAAAAGATTTTTAGATTGATGTCTTTGCGTGTGTACGTGTTTGTACGTTCATCATCCATATCTCAAAAACTAGTGGAGATATCGACTTCAAATAAATTTGGTTAAAAAGATAAAAATGAAGGAAGCACTTGCAAAAAAATGTTGTCACAATGTCTCACGAATAAATAACGTTTTTGAATTGAATTAAAACTGATATAACATTAAAACAAAACTCAAATAACGGTTTCTTTCTTTAAAAAAAAAACTGTCAAATTTTATTCACCTCGAATAATTTTACAAACAAAAAATGATGTTATCTATAAAATAATTCTATACGTTATTACGAATAACATTTTTGACATCTAGTCAAATTTTGACACCTAGAACAATCGAACATATACAAAACATTACTTAAAGTCTGTAAAAATTGATCTTCGACTCAAATATCTTATCAAAATTAGGAAAATTGGCTTCAAACTAATTTCATTTTAAAGAAAAATATAGTCATCTACATTCAGTAACATTTCTATAAAAAATTGCCAGTTTTTCCATTTAAATTAAAATGTACAAAGATTATTACAGCTAATTGGTAAAAATAATAGAATTCGATTATCAATATCTTGTAAATAAATGGAGGTATTGCCTCTAACACGATTTCATTATGTGTTAAATTTTGTAGTGAACGCAGATATTGTTCTTAGAAAAATCTAATCTGTATTTGTTTATAAGAAATAAAAACTTTCAAGAAATGCTACAATCATAAGTAAGAATTGTTTTTTGAATAAAATCTCCTTAGCGTTAGATTTTAAAATCTTTTAGAAAATTCGACTGACAACTTTTTTTGAAAAACACGAAAACCTAAAATAAACATCAAGTAACTTTTTTGGATTAAATGTAAAACAAAGTAAGATATTGAACTCAAATTATCAATCTTATACAAAATACTGTTATAAATATTTTGTTAAAGTTTTAAACAAGACAATTCGAAAGACGCTTTTTAAGTCTTAATTGTTTGTAAAAAAAACTGTCACTTCGACCTTTTAAACTTTAAACCTTTTACTTTTGAATAGCGTTCCTTGATATATGACAGGACTTTAAATTTTGAACACCCTTTCTATATTGGGTTGAGAACAACATTGTAGTACTGAAATCATGTTGAAGCTCAAGGCCTACATTAAGCAACGACTTTAGTTAATTGGAGAAACCAAAGCCACTACGAATTTAACCGGTTAATTTTATGAACTTCTGCTACCCACAATCCACAGCGGTTATGGTTATAAATTAAAGACCTATTTAATAAACATAAATATATGCATAGATTGATGCATAAATGGTTATTTATATAAAACACTTTTATGCTTGTTTGTGGTATATACTCCTCACTTCAATATTTTACCAGACGGAATTATTAATAATAATTATTATTAATCCATTGACTTTGTTAATTTACGTCTCTGCTTCATTTGTTCATACACAAAAGGGAATCGTAACATTTATGTTTGGTAATAAATTACTTATAAAAGCTTCGGTTAGCCGCAAAATTATTTTTTCGCATTATAAAATCCGCATCTTTAAATAAACCTTTGAGTTTATATTCGAGTAATACGTACAGATAAAGAACATACTAAGCCCATAATTTTCAATTGTTAAATCGATATTTAACATATATTTTGCTACTAAATAAACTCACAATTATTAAACATGTGACAAATCCTTTGGTAAAGAATTTATTTGTGATTGAAAGTATATTTAAGCCCCTGATTAACAAATATACGGATATATTGTGAGCCTTTTTCGACTTCGAAATTGAGGTGTTTTTAGACGTATCATCATCAATTGTTTGCGGGAGGTAATGTAACTGGCTAATTCTGGTTTTCTTCAGTCGGTTTGGCTTTATAACAACGGAAACTTTACAACTCTAATCAAACCATGAGTTTTAATTGGGCTTAATAAACGGTGATATTTTAAGAGCTTGAGAACTTAAAAAAAAAAAAAACGCATACAATTTGCAAAATTTCATCGATTCTTTATTTGAAACGTTAGATTGGTCCATGGCATTTACTTTTTGAAGATAATTTCATTTAAATGTTGACCGCGGCTGCGTCTTAGGTGGTCCATTCGGAAAGTCCAATTTTGGGTAACTTTTTCGAGCATTTCGGCCGGAATAGCCCGAATTTCTTCGGAAATGTTGTCTTCCAAAGCTGGAATAGTTGCTGGCTTATTTGTGTAGACTTTAGACTTGACGTAGCCCCACAAAAAATAATCTAAAGGCGTCAAATCGCATGATCATGGTGGCCAACTTACCGGTCCATTCCTTGTGATGAATTGTTCTCCGAAGTTTTCCCTCAAAATGGCCATAGAATCGCGAACTGTGTGGCATGTAGCGCCATGTTGTTGAAACCACATGTCAACCAAGTTCAGTTCTTCAATTTTTGGCAACAAAAATTTTGTTAGCATTGAACGATAGCGATCGCCATTCACCGTAACGTTGCGTCCAACAGCATCTTTGAAAAAATACGGTCCAATGATTCCACCAGCGTACAAACCACACCAAACAGTGCATTTTTCGGGATGCATGGGCAGTTCTTGAACGGCTTCTGGTTGCTCTTCACTCCAAATGCGGCAATTTTGCTTATTTACGTAGCCATTCAACCAGAAATGAGCCTCATCGCTGAACAAAATTTGTCGATAAAAAAGCGGATTTTCTGCCAACTTTTCTAGGGCCCATTCACTGCAAATTCGACGTTGTGGCAGATCGTTCGGCTTCAGTTCTTGCACGAGCTGTATTTTATACGGTTTTACACCAAGATCTTTGCGTAAAATCTTCCATGTGGTCGAATAACACAAACCCAATTGCTGCGAACGGCGACGAATCGACATTTCACGGTCTTCAGCAACACTCTCAGAAACAGACGCAATATTCTCTTCTGTACGCACTGTACGCATTCGTGTGGTTGGTTTAATGTCCAATAAAGTAAACTGAGAGCGAAACTTGGTCACAAACGCATTAATTGTTTGCTCACTTGGTCAATTATGTAGACCATAAATCGGACGTAAAGCGCGAAACACATTTCGAACCGAACACTGATTTTGGTAGTAAAATTCAATGATTTGCAAGCGTTGCTCGTTAGTAAGTCTATTCATGATGAAATGTCAAAGCATACTGAGCATCTTTCTCTTTGACACCATGGCTGAAATCCCGCGTGATCTGTCAAATACTAATGCATGAAAATCCTAACCTCAAAAAAATCACCCTTTAGATTTTTCCAGGATAAAATTTCGCAATCTGCAAAGAATTAAGTTTTGAGGCGTTGGTGTTGCGTTTGCAAAGAAAAAAAGTTTACGTGAACGTTTTTGTGTTTGGGGGATGATGTAGTAAAGCTATGCTAGTGAGTGACGATGATAAATTCTTCAAATTGAAGACGTTTTGAAGAGGCAAAGCCAAGCGACTTAATAATGTTCAGCACGTCTACTGATACCAGTGAAATAAGCAAGCTAGAGGGTGATTTTTTAGCTATTATCTTTTTGGCAACACTGGTTTAAACAGCTGACATATGTTTCATGTTTTGTTTTACTATCAAACATCTACAGTTTGATATATAATTTAATAATGAATCGTCTTACAAACGAACAACGCTTGCAAATTATTGAATTTTATTATCAAAATGTCTGCTCTGTTAATTAAGTTCATCGCGCGCTTCTTCCATTTTATGGTCAGTTTAATCGACTCACTGAAGCGGGTGTTCGGGCTTTTGTGACTTAATTTTACACCAAATTTACATTAAACCACTAACACGCTTACGTAGAGTGCGAACTGAAGAAATTATTGCAACAGTTTATTAATGACCACCAATTCACTAGTTTACACTACATCTGTTGCCAAAGAAATTTTAGTTTTTGCTCACTACACATGATATGATATTTCAAAAATATAATTAAAATATTTGTATCAGCTCTAGTTTCTGCGATTCAGCTTTGTAGGTATCAAACGGAAAAAACACTCATATATTAAAAAAAAACTTCATTAGAAAGAATTAATCGTTGAGTTCTAAAAAACTTAGTTTTAAAGCTTTTCGGTGATGTGTAGACTTTGTAAAGTGAAGTGAATTACCAACAATAGTCGGACATCATGTTCTTATACCAGAAACCCTGGTACCGCTCTTCCATGACGCGTAAGTCTTAATTCATATCTCATATCTCCTAAATTTTTCCGGAAACCTGTCCAGCTGACTGTAGAGCAAATGGAGTTTTATGCTCATAGTGCACCCCATATTTTTTAACTGTAGAAGAAGGTCTTCTACGAGTTCAATATAGTTTCCGGATTTTTTATTTCCGAGAAAATTTTGAAATACAGAGACGAAAGCTGTGCAAGCCTTTAGTTCTAACTCAGTCATAGAATTTATAAATTGGGTATCTTCCGTCAGTTGTCTGATTTGGGGGCCATCAAAAATACCGGCTTTAATCTTTTCCATAGTGACCGAGGAAATTTTTGGCAGATGAAAGCAAAACATATCCCGTCTTTATCTAGTGATTTAACAACCTGTTTCATGATACCCAGTTTTATATGTAATGGTGGAAGGATGTCCCAAAGACATATAAAACAGGGAAATTTAATAACCACTTTGTTGACCGAGAAGAATGTTCAAAATTTTTAAATCGACACAAATTTGGCAATTATGGTCATTGTATTAAATTTTGTTCAGGACTAGCGAAATGTTAAAATATTCTTCCTTCAACTTGGTACTGTGGGCAATAAGTACCCCAGCATATTTGTTTCCATTATGTAAAAGAATACATTTTAGGGTTCGTTTTGAGTTGTCAATGAATAAACGCCAGTCTTTTGGTTCGTATTTTTCAGCCCATTTTTAACAATAAGTTTTTGATATATGTACATATTCTTCGAAAAAATAACCCCGTAATTCTTTATCTCTCTCACGATTAAAAGTTTTTTTAGTATCTGAGGAAAGCAAATTTTTTTCTTTCAATCTTAATGCTAGCAGTTCTGAAGCTTGTTTAGACAAACTTAAATCTCTTACAAGATCATTTAACTCCTTTTGGGAAAAGCATTTTGACTCATTTGACATACCTTGAAAATCAGCATCAGTATCATTTTGTGATGAGCTTTGGTCCTTCAATGTCTTGTTTTAAGGGTTCAGGTATATTTTCAAGCACTGAATAGTCAGGTGAACGCTGCCCTGGACGTTGAACACAACTAGTACCGTGTACTGGCATTTAGCTCAATTTTTAGTGTTTAAACCGTTTATATTGACGCTACAAAAATAACAGACCTCGAGATGATTTCGTCGAGCTCCCCAAGTTGTCGGTGTTTCAAACTTGAAAGCACTTCTTTTACCACTTTTTCATAAACTTAAATATTCTACACACGACTTACAAACAGAATTAAGAGCCCAACACTTTTCATTTTTATCCAAGACTATGCCAAAATACTCAAAATAGGTATTTTTACCAAACTCTGATAATATCAGATATGTGTAGCAAAAATGATCTGGGTTATTTAAAGAACGTCTTTTTGAACTACTCATGACGCAAAAACTTGAAATAATAATCTAAACACCTTACAATACGTCTACTATCGATTAATACACAGGCTTCAATGATAAAAATCAGAACCAAAGTCACGCGAGCTGCTAAAAAATTTTAACGGTACATTTGAAACAAACAAGTCATAAGTAAGTACTTTCGACTACAAAATTTGCGGTGACAGACAAAAATATAAATTTTGTAGACTATCGATTCGTCGCCGTTCGCAGCAATTAGACCTCTGTTACTCAACAACGTGGAAAATGTTGGGAAAAGATTTAGGTGTGATGCCTTTCAAAATACAGCTGGTTCAAGAATTGAAGCCGAACGACCTACTGCAACGAAAAATGTTTGGTGAATGGGCTCTTGAAAAGTTGGCCGAAGATCGACTTTTTTTTTTACCGAAAAATAGTTCTCAGCGATGAAGGTGATTTTTGGTTCAATGGGTTCGTAAAGAAGCAGAGTTGTTGATTTTGGAGTAATTATCAGCCAGAATCAATGCAAGAACTACCAATGCATAAAGAAAAAATCTCAGTTTGGTCCGTTCTTCTTGAAAGATGATGAGAATCGTGAAGTAACTATGATTGGTGAGCGCTACCGTGAGAGACATCCAACTTTTTTTTTGCCCAAGATGAAAGAGCTTCACTTGTATGACATATGGTTTCAACAAGATAGTGCCACATAGCACGCGCAAAAATGGGCTTATTGAAAATTTTGAATAACACATTGAGATGAGTATAGTACGATGCATAAATCCAGCAAATCAGCATTAGGAAAAGAGAAAAGGGTTGGGTAAGTGTGGTTTAAATTAATTGTACATTCGTTTTGTACGGCTAAAGAATGATTATCTGTGCTTCAAAGTACGAAAGAACCAGCCCAGATATGGGAGTTATATTCAAGTTTTGGATGTATATAAGTCTTTTAAATTGTATTCCGATAAGAATGAGAGACAAATAACTAATATATTAGTGATTGTGGCACTACTCAATGCTCAAAAATAAACCATTTAAGTTAGATCAGTTTGAAATTTTTGTCAAGGTCTTCATTGATATTAGAAGAATCATGGCTAATGAGTCTAAAAGGACAAGTCGTCGGCATACAGTTTTTGATCAATCTTGGAAGCTCATTTACGACATAAATACAGAATAGTAGAGGACCCAATATCCACCCTAGAGGAACACCGAACGAAGTGTGTGGGTAAAAAACTGGACAAACATTCAATAATCCGAACTGCTTGTTTCCTGTTAGTTGAATAAGAATATACAAAATAAGCGGAACTTGCAGAAAAATACAACTGCTGCATAAGTTTTGTACACATAATAACATGGTTGACAGTGCCAAAAGAGTTAGAATAATCGATCAAGACTAAGAAAGTTACATCGTCCTTATCCAGCGCTTGTTACATTTCTTCAGTCACGCAAAGGAGTGCTGTTGTACAGCTGTGCTTTTTCCGGAAGCCAGATTGATTTGGAGTACGCAAAGAATTCTTGAAAGGTCCGAAAAAACTCAAGACATCAAAATAATATTTAATGCATATGTAATGTATGGCAGCAAAAATTAACAAAATCATTTTGAAAAATGATTACAACATCTGAAGAAGGTGAGGGATGTGAATCTGATGAAATGATCAAGAAGTTTGGAGACAAAATGGAGCACTGAGACAATCCAACATTTATATAAAGTGTTTTAGCTTGAATCCGACTAACGGTTTGAAAGAAAATTCCAAATCCAACGAAGATGGAATTTGACGATGCCAAAAGCATGCAGTTTCAATAAGAAAGCAAGATAGCTTGAAAATACAATATTCTTACTTTTTTAAAACGATGTAAATATGTGTTTTACTGTTCGATGAAATGAACCTACCGCAACAATAGTTGACCTCTTGATACGAATGCCATACTAATGGCAATTAAGAACCTTTCGTTCCCCAAAAGGTTTTTTAATCTGGTTTAAGCAGGGTTTTCGTGGCTAAGGAAGGAAAGGACGTTAGTGAAATCGTTTCTGCGAAGAAGATGCACCTTTTTTGGGGATGGTCGAACAATTGCTGCTTCCAGCTATTCTGAACGAAACCAGATGATGGAATAGTTTACGCTAAGTTTTTGCTAGGGTGGAAGAACACCCTTTCAAAATAATATTAGGGATACTATCTGGAAAAGGATTTATGTACACTAACTATCAGGTAACGTGGAATTTATGGCAAATTGCTTTGCAAGGAAATTAGCTTCCTCAATATAGTTAGCTCAAGAAGTGTTATTGACAGCAAGCGTATGAACCAAGGAAGAGGAAAAACTCCTCATTTTTTTACGAATGGTCAAAAATTCTTACGTACCTTGGAACTTATTCGGATGCTCCGTTATTAATTCAAATAATTAGAAATATGCTAGTTAATTGCATAATATTTAAGAATTAGTTCTTTCAAACGTTTCTTGAGATCTTACATATTCTTTTAGGTTCCTTTTTGCTATAGTCCAATGGAATGTTAACACTCTTTGTTATTTTTCGTCTCTGTGTTCTTTTTTTTTTTTAAATAGGCCATTCTTTAAGGTTATAAAAGCAATACATTTTTCCAGAAATCGAGTTAAACTTTCAAAGAAAAAAAACACACAACTTTAAATATTAATACAAAATTTTAAGAATTTTCAAAATGAATATTTAAATAATTGGATTAATAAAATTTTCTTGATATCGAAAACAGCACTTTTGTAGAAGTTTAAGCATGTTTTTCATATTTAAAGTCGATATAATTATAAAAAATTAAAAATGTAAAAAAAAACACAAAAACTTTGCGTCTGTTGAAGGATTCATAGTTCAATTAAATTAGTTCAGTACAAAAAAACGTTAAACGTAACCCTTAAAATCAGTTTCATATCCCTTTTACCCGTTAAAACAAATCACACACAAAGTTGAACCGTCGTATAAAGGGGGGCTGGGTCGTGAATTTAAAGATTTAGAAGGAAGGCCCATTACATTTTTGAGTGTTAAATGATGACGACGAGCGACGACGACATCGTTAAACTTTTTTAACTCTTTTACGTAATAAATTCTTCTGTCATAAGATCTTTACAACAAAAAAAGGAAGTGAGGAAAGAGGAGAAGGAATTTAAGAAAATTAATCTTGATTTTAACTCACCAGCATCATCCAGAAGAATATTGTCTGGTTTGATATCCCTGGAAATAAACAAATTTAATGAGTAACTTTATATGAAACATTAATTCTACGAAATGAAACCCAAAACCAAATTTAAATTTTAAATTTTGTCAAACAATATTCAAACTCTGTTAAAAAAAATATTAGCTCTGACTATTGGAGAAACAATCAATTTTGATACTGTTTCGGAATAGTAGAACAGAACGGTACGAATTTAACTGCATTTCCGGAATTGTTGTAACCCAAAACAAACATGTACCTAGTTCTTGTATTCCAAATGGGGTCAGGAGCTATCAGAATGTCCATTCCATGTCATCATATAAAATGATTAGGAATGCTGCATCAACGTAGTCGATACTTAAATGCTTTCCCATAACAACCCAATAAACAACAAGGTGATGTGGTGTTTATAAGAATGACTGTAATTTAGCTCAAAAACGTTCCAAAACACTGACCAAATCCATCGATTTTAAGTCAATATGTTGGAAGTCAATGTAGAACAAGTTGTTCCCATTATGTTCTTAAAATTTCTATAGCTAGCAATTTTATTACCTGATGTGATGTACATTTAGGTCATATGAACCATAATTTTCTCAAAACATTGATGGCAGGTCATGGTGTGAATAAGGTGATGAAGTAAAAACCACGACACGATTCAAGGGAATTTGTGTAGTTGGCAGTTTTACAACGTCCCTTTAGTCAGCTAAAACCCTTCTGACATATTTAGTGTAAAACTTTTAAACACCATACCTATATGGAGATATAACTAACTTTAAATGAAATTCTCATTAAGTAATTTAAATTTTTAATTAGCCTGTCACTTCTGTGCATAGTTTAGGTTTTTAGACTTTAATACGTTTCACTTATGTATATTTCATCATTTCAAAGGTAAAATTCATTTAGTTACAAAATAAAAGTTAAGAGGAAAAATTTAAATTGCTTCACAAATTTAGTAAAAAACATAATTTTTAGGCTAAGCTGATTTTTTATTTGAATCCTATTTTGTTTAAAAAATATGTATGTCTATAGTAAATTAGTTTTACCTTTGGATCGACGAAAATATGATGAAAATAAATTTACCTATGTACTACTCTTTGTTTTTGTAGATATTCTAATGCTGAACCAAGTTCACATATTAATAAGGCAACGCTTTCCTCAGAAAATTCAACCTGTAATTAACAAAAATATAAAAGAAATTTAATTAAGATATTTGCAAATATATTTCATAACTTAGACTATAAGTTTTATTGTATTTTGTGGGCTTATAGATTAAATTTTATAATTAAAAAAAATCAATTTATTTTTGATTAAAAGCTGTCAACACGCAGATTGTGTAATTTTGTGTTTTTATATCTATTAACTTTATTATAATGGGTGGCAAAGAGACAAAGTAAAGATTTTTTGAACAAAAATAATATTTAATTATTGTCCCATCAGAAGCAAAGTAACACAAAAATATCAGTTAAATTTTAAACTTATATTAAGCTTACAAATAATGATTAAATTTAATGAAAACAAAATAATGCTTTTTAAATTCAATGGAATCAAAGAAGAACCGATTTTAAAGTGACCAAACAAAATGTACTTTTGCCACTATAGGCTTCTGAAGGTATTTCCAACCCAAAGAAACATTTCAGAAAGATTTGTTTTTAAATCATATCGTTTATAATATCGCAAACAATTTATATATGTTTTTAAAATATTTTTTTTTTTTTAAATAGGAGACATTTCAAAACAAATTTTTAAACACTGTTTCCTGTGTGGGCACACTCTAAAAAGGCTATAAACTTTTTGTTTTTGACTGTGGTTTTAGTAAAAGTAGGGTGTACAACAAAGAAAAACTCTTGTTTCAAAGAGAAAACATGGTAAAAATGTAAACAACTTACCAATTCTATTAATTCGTGCAAAAAAGGCTACATAGGCAAGTTTAACTTACAAAGTTTTTGAAGATTCGGTAAGGATTAGACCGTTTTTAAAATTGAAAAATTTACTAGGCAGTGTAGAAAATCTTCTAATTTTATTGCAGATTTGAAGGGGACAGTTTTCGGGTGGGGAACAGTTCATGTAATTGTGGGAAACTTTCAAGTAATGGTGAATTCATAAGAGCTAGTGTCATAAAACCGTGGATATTTCATTTAATTTTTTTATTGTTCTTGTTGATATTTAGCTGTGGAAAAATTTCACTTTCACTTTCGATTTCTATTTATTTTTTTTGTCTCAAATAAGTTCTGTACTTAGTATTTGTCTTCTGTGACGCCCCCATATAAAAACTATTCACATTAAAATGAATTTAGCTCGAAAACTAATTATTTTCTTAACCAAGGCTAGTCGGGCCTGCGGCATGGCAAATCGGGTAGTGGGTGATTGGCTTAAACTTGGCTTAGGCCAGCAATGCAGCTTTCTTGTCACTATATCGAAGTTCTTGCTTTACCTCGTCGTGGTGGCCCGCGTGCAATGATTTGTATTTCCCTATATACATAAGTTAGCTAAAATTGCAAAGGCGAAGTTTCCTGACTCTTCAGGATAGGTTACGGAGATTAGCACTCTTCGTAACTGAACTGCATCCCGCTATGGAAACCGAAAATGCGGCTCGGATAATTATTGATAACTCTTTGACTACTTTTGGCTATTGTACCAGCACAAGGACTGGTTTCTGGTATATGAGGATGCTTTTAGACGCATAATGCCAGATTCCTCCAACAGGTATAGGAAAGATATCTTAGGGTTAAGCAAAGTGCCATGTTTGGGATCGGGCAAATACAAGTCACCGTCGGGTAACACTGTCATGCTCGTGGAACCACTCGGAAAGCTAGAGTTGGGTTCCTCTTTACAAAAACGGCAATTAGGAGCCTTATTTCGTGGGAGCCCGTTGGGGAAAGGCTTATTAAAGTTAGGTTTCAGAGTAGAGTATGGCCCGTCACCATTAAACACTGTAATACGCCCCGACGCGACGGAGCTCGCATCTAATGAAGAGAAAGAATGTTTTTACAATTAACTAGGATCCGCCTACAACAACACACCCCGTGGAGATATTATTTGGGTTATGGGAGACCTCATTGCTAAGGCTGGCAGTAACAACGTGGGACTATAAGGCATGTGATGGGTGTTCACGGAGTCGGAGGCTATGGCAATGACTTCTGCAATGACAATGGCCTTGTGATTGGTGGCACTATGTTTGAAACAAACTGTGCTATAAAATTAGCTGGGTGTCGACGGACAGGCAAGCGCCTTAAAACCAAATTGACCAATTCGCAATTAGTGGACGCTTAAGAAGCAGTCTCTTGGATGTCCGAAACAGAAGATGTGCCGACATGGGACTTGGCCGTGACCACCACTTTATGATAGTTCGAAGATCTAACTGAATAAAACGAGCCCAAAATTTAACATCTCTTGACTAAAGGATCTCAGGACCCGTCAACAATTCCGGGACCACCTGTCTCACGAAATGACAACAATCAGTAGCACAGTACATGACTACATCGAAGACATTGGAATACTGTGAAAAATGTTTTCATTTCAGGTGCTGGCAAAAAAGTCGGTCAGAAAGAAGGAAGCACCTGGCTTTCAGAATAATCTTGGGCAAGGATCAATGAACGCAACCAATTAAGGGCTCGAATAACTGCTTTACAAGGGTGAGAAAGAAATGAGGAATCCTCGTACCACATGAAAAAGAGAAAGGTTCACTGCAGTATGCACCGTAACAAGCGTAACTACATCAACGCATTGGAGCAAGAAGGAGAAGATACTGCATACAGATGCCACAGCAGGACCGTTTACAGAATAATTAAAGAGCAGAGTAGACGGTACTTTGCTTAGTGCGGTAGATGAACAAGTCATAAGGTGAAAAGAACACTTTTCCTCGGTTTTAAACCGCGTGTTTGCAAACATCGTGCAGCCGAGGGCTTCTGAAGCGCCCCTAAAACTAATCCCCAAATCCGCACCGAACTTCCTAGTAAAGATGCGATCGTTTCCGCAATTAAAGCACTTAAGAACAACAAATCGGTAGGACTTCATTGAATTCCCGCACAGTTTTTGCAAGCAACGCCAACGTCATCAAGCGAACTGCTTCATTTGCTCATTAAACAAGTCTGGACCAGAGAAAGATTCCCCGATGAGTGAAAAAAGGGAATGATCGTCATGCTCCCAAAAAAATGGGATTCTTAAAAGTGCGAAAACTGTAAAGGAACTTGCGTTCTACCTGACTTTGCCAAAATAGCAGCAAAAATCATACTGCAATGCATCAGAGAACACCTTGATGCCTCAGAAAGGATGACGCGCTGGATCCTCCTGTATTGGTCATATCAACACCCCGCGGATCATTATTGAACAGTGCGTTGAATATTGAGCACCACTACACCTGCTGTTCATTGACAATATATGACGTTCTGCACGTTCAGAGGATTTTGAAATCCATAGCGGAGTCAGACAGGTCTGTATTCTGTAGTTTTTCTTGGTGAAAGTACTGCGTGCAGCTTTGTCCGGTAGTGGTGGGATCCAATGGACTTTGACATCCTATTTAAAGCACTTGGATTACGCGGACAATGTTTGTTAACTCTGTCATAGAATCATTGGTCTCCATCAAATGAAAACAAGTGTGGAGAGAGAAGCTGAAGTCGTGGGGCTGAAAATTAATTGCAAACAAAAAATAATCAGCCTCAGAACCCGACCATCCACTCAAATAAATATTCCCTCGCAGCAGTTGAAAAAAGTAGAGAGCTTTTAATACCTTGGAAGTATCGTCTCCATTGAAGGCGGAATAGAAAAAGACTTCAAAGCAAAAGTGTCGTTCGGTATGCTGTCAAAAATTTGGTGGAATGACTCTATTAGCCTCAAAAAAACTGACTGCGACTTTCCCACAAATGTCGAATCTGTGATTTTGTATGGGTGCAGCACCTGAAAGGTTGCTTCAACCATTACAAGAAAGCTTCAAACCTTCGTGAATAGATATCTTCGAAACATCCTAAGGATTTTCTGGCCAAACCGAATATCTAATGAGGTTCTTTAAAAAAGGACAGTTTAGCAACTTATAGACTCTATTATACGAAGGCGTAAGTGGCCAAGCAATGCTCTAGAATCCGCTCACACAAGAAGGAAGAAGAGCTGGATGACCAAGAAGCACATGACGCAGGACACTCGAGGCATCAGTCCGGAAAATCCACCAGCTTTTATCAAAACAAGCAAGACTGGTGTAACTTCATTTGAGGGAATTTATGTATCTCAGAAATGACCAAAGAAAATGAGTTCATACAAAATTGATTGTAAGACCTTTGGGACATTTTTTGGACCGTTAAATTTAACAATATTTGTGCTTTTAAAAGTGTTTAATTTGCATTAGATCAGTGCAAAGGCAGGTTTAATTTAACTTAAAATGATGAAAGAACTCATGATCATTGCCATAACCTCTTAAGATATATATGTAGGTTCAAAGTCTTTGTACACAGAATATGAGGTTCTCAGGCCGTATTTACACAATATAAACATTTAATTGCCAAGCTTGCAAGTATACAAAAGTAAGCTATAGGGCTCATAGTATTGTCTATATTATGTCTCAATGGAGTTTTTTTTTTTTAATTCAAAACAACTTCATTGTTATTTTTCGAAACTTGGTGAAAGCTGTTATCGAATCTGCAGTTTTTTCCACAAAAAAAGAAGTAAAATAATCTTATGGAATTTAAAAAAGGACTGCATACGAAGTAAGAGCTAAGGCATCTTTCCATACCCCTGAAAATAAATCAGATGATGTTGATGGTGTTTCCATATCAGCGGTATATTCGAACACCGAAACAACATCTTCGAGTACAACATAAAAATTAATTTAAAAAAGACAATTTAACTTAAATGGGTTCATAAGAGGGCAGACATTCAAGGTTCAAAACATGGTCCATTTTTGTAAAACGTCCGTTCGTCATTCATAATAAAAAAACTCCATAAGTTTATTTCTCTACAACAAGGATAAAAAGAAAATCAAAGTTCTGAGAAACTTCCAGAATCATATGCTACTCCGTTTTCTGATTGCATAGCAAAAGATTAGAACTCCCTTTTCGCTCGAGTAATATCTATATAACTATTATTATATTTAAGTTTATTTTGCAAACTTTATAAACAAAGTTCAAAAAAAGTAATAAAAGAACAAAACGCACAAATTGTTTAGCAGCGATGGAAAATCATTACTTAACATTATAATACCACTTCAAAAGCCTTTTTATTTTTGTCAATGTAGTGGATCTTAATTTAGCATTAATAAATGAAATTAAACCGCTCTATTCAATTATTAAATTTCTAAGAAATTTATTTTTGTTGTTTATTTTACATCAGACTTACCCTTTGTTGAAGGTGATATCTGAGATCTCCTCCAGTGAGTAAGTCACTCACCATAAATAAGTCCTCCTCATCTAAAAAATGCAAAAAATAAATAAATAAAAAATCATTTCTACCATAATTTCACTTGCAGAAAAACTGAAAACTGAAAGTATTAAAAATGCAAATATTTTCTGTGCTCATTTGAAACTTATAAATTCTGTAAATATTCATATAAGTTCAAGCACAAATGTTAGTACGTAGGTGCTCAACTGAATGACTTTCTAAGCACAATAACACTTCAAAAATATTTATGTGAATTTTTTTGCAACTGTATAATATGATGCATAAGAACTTGACTTATGTATGTACTTTACGACAGTTTAGTATAAAATGAAAATATAAAGTATACAAAATTCTTCTTTAAAGAAACAACTTACCTTGAAAAGAAAACCATAAATTCACCAAAAAAGGATGCTCCAATGACGAAAGTAATTCAACCTCTTTGATAACACCACCCAAAGCCCCGCGGTTCTCACAAGCTCCTCGACTTACATATTTCATTGCATATAATATTCCAGAATCACGTTTCTGTACGATACAAACCTGTTGACAGAAATATACAAAAATATAAAAAACATAAATGTAAGTCACATGTACATTGTACAAGTGAAGGTGAGGCAGGAGGTAGGTATGAAAGGTATGCTCTTAAACTGTTTCATCATTTATTTTGAAAGGAAAAATGTCCCATATATATACATAGCTATTTGCTTGAACTGACTCTTTTTTTTAATAGGGGCTGTCGACCTGGAAACAGATTTCAAGGCTACAGGGTTGCCAGATGATGGGGGCATATGCATGGATGTTTGTATTATGTATTATATTTGGAGCGTAAATAAGAATGGTTTCTCTTTAAAGGGGACCAAAAATAGTGACAATTATAAAGAAACGAGCTTATGTGTCGTATAAGGACTTGGTAATCACCACCCCACGGGTTTCATGAACCAGAAAATATTTTAAAAGACGAGTAGATTTGTTTTTCATAAATTACACATCGGTACAATAACGCATTATGGTGAATTTCTGCAGAACTAGTCTTTTATGTTTCCGTACGACCCATCTATGGATGGGTCGTATATGTGAAATGACGAACTCACTTTATCCCATCAATCAAGATGGAATCGGGTTTGACTTAGCGCAATACGGATTAAACCAGTATTCATAACACTGAAATTCTGTGAGTCTCTTCAGTATCGGCCCTGACCTTTAATTTAAAAAGAGGCTGGGATGCGACCCACTCTGATAACTTCCCGTCTGTCGATTTGTCTTGCTTAAAAGTTTGTCTATATGTACTCGTTTCAATATTTACCGAATTTGCGTACTATTTTTTGTAGATTTTTTTTTTATGAAAATACGGAGTGTTGGATATTTATATAAAAATTACCGAATAACCAAAACAATATTTTCTGTGAAATAAAATAAAAAGTCGAAAGTAATTTTTTACCAAGTTTTAGTATTGTTTTTTTTAGAGGTTAATTTTTATAACAAAAACTGTCAATTCGATTTTTTTCAAAATTTTATCGAATGTTGAAAACAATATTTCTTATAAGATAAAATTATTTTGAAGCTAATATTTCAAATTTTTGAAATGATATTATAGTCGAAAATCAATTTTTACCAACTTTTGTTAAATTTTTTGTACAAAAACTGTCAATTCAATTTTTTTCAAAATTTTACTAAATGTCGACAACAATATTTTTTGAAAGATAAAGTAGTTTAAAGCCAATATCTACAATTTTTGAAAAGATATTTGAGTCGAAAATCAATTTTTAACAACTTTTATACATTTTTATTTTTTGTAAAAAAACTGTTAATTCGATTTTTCTCAAAATTTGTCCTAATGTTGAAAACAACATTTCTTATAAGTAAACATTAGTTAAAAGCTATTATCTCAAGTTTTTGAAAAGATATTTGAGTCGAAAATCATTTTTTACCAACTTTTGTTATTTTTTTTTCGGTTTTTAATTTTTTGTAAAAAAAGTGTCAATTCGATTTTGTTCAAAATTTTACTGAATGTTGACAACAATATTTTCTGAAAGATAAGTGAATCGATATTCAATTTTTACCAACTTTTAAGTAATGTTTGTTTTTAGATTTTTATTTTTTATACAAAAAACTGTCAATTCGATTTTTTCAAAATTTTATCAGATGTCAAAAACATTATTCTTCGTTGCACAAAATTGTTTTGGAGATGAAATCATATTTTAGTAGTAAAATTTTGGAGGTGTCAAATTTTCTTTTTCAGTTTTTTAATTTATAAAAAAGAACAGTATATGGATTTTTTTCAAAAAATATATTTCTTTGATATCACGTTACAATATATTATATACTATTTAATTCAAGTCTCTAGCGTTTCTGCTTCATAAGATATCTAGGGTTAACCAAAATATTCACCTTTTTTTCAAACTGCTATGGTAAAAAAACCACCTACGCAATTTTTTTGAGAGCCCTTTCTGCATCTTTCTGCCTTATTATCTGTATAACAAAATTTATTTGAAATAGATATCTTCTTCTGGTTCTTGAGCTATGGACGATGAAACAAATTTCACGAACGTACGTACATACACCTGCACAGACATCTTACTAAGAATTTTTTATTTCGACTTTGAAACGTCGAGAAATGTCAAAATTTTCAATTTGACAAATCGAACCCATTACAATAACTTCCTATGGGAAGTTAAAAACTAAATATTCTATTTTGATTCCTTTCATTTAGCAGCAGACGGGCCACATTTAATTTCACTTAAAAGCATTTTTGGTAAATATTGTAATCTTAATTACTGCATTTTTAAGAATAAGTTGGAGAGAAATTAAATAAAAGAAAAGTCAAGGGTTGGTCGTTTCTGTCTTTTTACTTGCGACATATAGGAACTATATGGCAAGTTTTGCATTCGTGCAAAATTTCGAAATCGAGATTTTAATCAAACATGATATTACGATGGTAGACAAGTCGAAAAAAGTGGGTCCCGCGATTCCGTCCGGTCGGTTTTGTCTGTCTGTCCACGCTCCTACAGCCTAAACCATTGGGCCGATTGAGTTCAAACTTGGAAGTTAAGGTTTTGAGCAGATTCGCGTCAGGCGTTTTTTTCATTTTTTTTTTAAGATCAAAACTAACAGTGGCCACCATACAATATTTTTGGGCAAAAAACGAAAATTCGAATTTTCTCAAAAACAAACCGATAGATTTTCTTTAAATTTTCTCTAAAATTGCTCAGGAAAGGTACCGCTCATAGAACCGTTATTTTGTTTTTTAATTTTCTCAGTAGTTTATAAACCGATTTCAATATTTTTTTTTCTGAATAAGCTCTTATATTACTTTAACAATATTTGATTATCAAAAGTGCAATTTTTTATTGTTTGGATTTTTAAAAAAATATTGAATTTTATTTTTTCAAAATTCAATATCTCAAAAACGTTTCAACATTTTTTTACGAAATTCAAACGTATAGCGTATATTAACAATCTCTAAACAACTGCGTACCAAAAATATTTTTAGAACAAAATTGAAAAATTTTATATATAAAAAATTAATTTAAAAAAAAACCGCTCTAACGATTTTCATAAAAAAAATTTGAAAAATAAAATGTTTTTTTATTTATAAAATGGCATTTAAATTTTTGAAGACAAACTTATTTTTCGTGCGAAATTTTGAATATTAAAATAATTTTTTTTTAATATTTTAACTGTGCGTGAGCCCGAAAGAGCGCATTATTTTGACAAAATTGTAATTACATTCCTAGCTTTTATCTAAATTAGTGCATTTGGTACATATTTATGTATTTTTATAACTAAAATTATTGTAAATACCAACGATGGCCGCCCATGTAGCGCAACTGTATCGGATTAACGAATATGATTTATTTAATCAACAGTCTATTTAAAAGTGTCTATCAAGAAGTATTATCTTGGTAACTTTGTATATGTGATTTTAAAATATTATTCTTTACGAATATGGTTGTTTCACACATGATTTACTTGCCTTCGCTATATAAAAGAATAAATACTTAGTACAAGTTAAATAAACGGGCCAGAAAGAGTATACGTATTTTCTATTAGAATCACTTTTTCAACTTATAGGTACACATTATACCTATTTATAAAGGTATTACGTACAACTTCTACAACTAATGCTTACGTGTCACTTCATAACTAAAATCCAAAACGCACAAGAGCCTGACATCTACCTGCTACCTAACTACACAACCAATAGGCGATCGCTTTACAATTTAAAAATTCATGGTCATGCCTCTTTCTTATCTTATTTATTTTCCATCCTGGTTCTTGTAATATGAAATTACAATAAAGCTATCTAAATGAAAAAAGCTTTTAAGGAACAAGTTGAACCTATATGAATCGCATTGTAGCTTTATAGGTAATAGAAACCATTTTTCATATACAAAGATCGTACCCAAGTAAAAGCAGACTTATGAATGTAAATAAAAACAAATATCGGTAAAAGATCCTAAACAGATGACGTAAGCATGCAAAAGTTTGTTTTATCCCCTTATTAGATACAATATTAATCCATTTTGTTTTTTATATAAAGTGTATTGAAATAAATAAAACAAAAACAAATTCATCAACCTTCAGATGGAAGCTCTTTATGTGAAAATATATAAAAGGATAGACTCAAATAGAATAAAGGAAATTGTGTAGACTTTTTGGGTCGAAAATTAATTATCTCCCTTATTCTGCTGGCTGCTTATGGGAATGAAAATAATATTTTTCTCTCGCTCCCTCTGAATTTCTCCACTTTCGATACTAACGCCACGCCAACGACTCTGCATCTGGTCGCCCTAAAAGATTCAGCTCATGGGAGTACTATGGTTTTCATTATGTACAATTGTACATAATGGCATTTATATCTTTGAAGACAAACTTATTTTACAGGTATGTATATTTTTAAATCTTATATAAGTACTTTTTTAAAAATACTCTTAGCATACAGGAGCAAGTTCGTGCGACCCAGTCGTGCATTTTATTTATAGTGCGCTTAAACTTAAACTTAAATCTGGCTGCGGATACAAAAATTTAGATTTTTTCGAGTATCGGTTCTCGATCGGTGAAAAATTAAATTTCTTAGGATGGTAACTCGGTTCACCGGGTAACTCATAAAATCTCGAGGGCTATGTTCGCAGAGTACAACACACTTTAAGTGCGTTCTTTTATTTAAGTTTATTTTGAAATAATATTGGAACGCACAAATCAAGGAATGTGTCACACATAGTTGTTCTATGGTATTTAATATTTTTCGTTTTATATTTGCGAGATTGAAGATATAACTACAACGGCCACTTTTTGTAAAAAGTGGGAAATTTACAAAAATACACTTTTTTTTCTTTTGTAGCGCCATTTGAATTTAAAAACAAAAATCACAAAAATAATTTTTGACGTCAAAAAATAAGCTTTCGATTCGAGTCAAATTTGAGAATCTGCAAGGTGGTAAAGTAAGGAAAAAGCGGAAAAATCTCAGACTTCATGATCTATTTGAGACTTGAGATTCAAAAAAAATAAAAATTTATAGTTATATTTTCATCGGACTGAAAAAAAACAAAATATTTTAAATAGAAAGTAAGCAATTTCATTTTTATTTACTTTTTATCTTAAACACACAAAACGAAAACTTTTGACAAAATAAAACATAAATTAGTAAACTTAAAATGAATAAGTCCAAAAATTGTATATTTAGCCCAATTATGGATATCAGTTTTCCCTAAAAAGAACAGCAAAAAATATTCATGAAATAAAATGTTCTTTGGGCAACTCTGCTTTAAACGTCAAACAATTCCCAAATCTGCAACCACACAACATGGAAAACACAAATAAACTGTAGGTAATTTGTAATCTAGCTCGTATTATTCATCAAAGTTGATTTGATTTTTAGGCCAAGAAGAATCTGGAGGGCAGAAGATACCAAAACGTTTCTAGATGCTTATTCGAAAAGAAAATTTGAGTTTGAAAGTGCCAGACTGAACAAATTTTGTTTTGCTTTATTTTGAAATGTCACTTTTTAAACAACGAATTTGACACTGCTACTAACCTTTCAATAATAATATGATGATCCAATTCTTCCACATTTTACATACGAATTTCAATTTCGATCTTTTGACCCAGCATATAAATGGGTCACCTATAAGAAATTTTCATGAACGACGACTTACTGCGAACATATACCCCAATGTGTCAAAAACTTATCCGAAAGCAAAACTTAAGTAACAAATCAATGTTTGAACAAATGCAGATGGATGTACAAATGAAAAATCAGGAAAAAGGTGAATTAGCATTTATTTAAAATTATAAATCAGTTACATAATAAAATTCTTTCTTAAAATATGCAGCAGCAAGAAAAAAACCTGGACAAATGAGGAGAAGGAGGCCTTGCTGGACCTCTACGCTTATTTTCTAACAGCAAGACAAGTCTACCAACTTAAAATAAACTAAAACAGCTGCAGAGAGTGTTTTTCGGGAAATTGAATTTGGCAGCAGGTGGCGATTTCAAAAAAACACGCCTTGTGTTGACGTTCAGTTGCGTGTGCCATACATAATGTATAGATTTTAAAAGTCTTTGTGATTTGCAGCTTACTCGTAAGAAATACAGACTTCAGAAAGCTCAACAAAATAAAATCTAAGGTTTAATAGCAAAAGCTACCTTATTTTCAAGATACCTGAGTCAAAACCTATTTTTTATCTGTTTTATTATTTTTGTAAGCTTTGGTTTTTTTGTAAAAAAGTTGTTAAATATTTCGTTTATTATAAGAATTCAAGTTCAATTCAATATCTATTATATAATAATATCAATTTTGAACAGTTTGTAGACTTGCGACATATATGAACTACAACTATGGGAAGTATTGCATTCGTAAAAACTTTTGAACTCGAGATTTTCATCAAACATGACATTACGATGGTAGAGAAGTGGTCAAAAATTGTATTATTTTCAAAAACAAATCGAAGGATTTTTATCAAAGTGTCTCTAAATTTTGTTTCCTTAGTTTGCTTCTTTAAGTTAAAAACATATTTTTGTTTTGCTCCAGAAGGGTTCACGAAAAAACTCATCCTATAGACAATTTTTTAAGTCAAATAGTCAATTTTTAGCCGATAATCGCGATAGTCAATAGGACAATTTTCGGCTGTCAATTTTGGAATCCGCAATTTGTTTACAACTTGGTAGTGAATATGACCACTGCATTTTTAGCTTCCACATAAGATCTTTGATTGTAGTATGGAACCTTACACCGCTGTCTTGTAGTCCAAACAGAAAGGTGATCTAATTGATCTAATCGAATGTCCTGTGATGGCATTTTGGCAACAGATTCTTTCAATTTCTTCAATTGTAGATTATTCACCATGACATACAATTGCCATGCATAAGTTTATTAGTTGCACTTAGTAGATATGCTAGCATGGCATAGATAATCGGCTAGGTTAGGTTAGGTTGGAGTGGCTATCCAGATGTCATTGACGCACTTAGACCTCAAGGGTCCATTGTGATACCTCTAATGAGGTTACTCATGGGAGGGTAATGAACTTAAACAAACCATTTCGTACTTTTAATAAAGTTAGAGAGACGTTTTGTGTCAATCGTTGCCAGTTCACTGGTGTTATCTAAGAAGGGATTACTGAGAAAGTTATTCCTTCTAATGGAGAGTGCTGCACATGTACATAGAATGTGTTGGACCGTTTCCTCTTCCTCCTCGTCCATGCAGCTTCTACAGAAGTCATTTGTGTAGACCCCTAGCCTCAGAGCATGTCTTCCTATGAGGCAGTGTCCCGTTATTACTCCAATTGTAGAGTTTATACTTTGTCTGCTCAGTGATATCAAGCCTTTTGACCGTTTTATGTTAATACTTGGCCATATTTGCTTGGTTGATAGGCAGGTGGTACTCTGTGAATATCTAGCATTTGTTGTTTCTAGAGCATGTAGCAAGTGGTTATGTTTTTGTCTAACATGAGGCAGAAGTGTTCCGTTTTTGGCGAGCTCATCGACTTTGCAATTTCCCGGAATGTCTCTATGGCCCGGCACCCAAATGAGGTGAATGTTAAACTGTTCCGTCATCTAATTCAGAGATGATCGAAAATCGTGGACTGTTTGAGAGTTTGTGGACACAGACGCGAGAGATTTAAGAGCGGCTTGGCTATCTGAGAAGATTAGCATATCCTTACAAGATATAACGTTTTCTTTGAGCCAGGATAGTGCTTCTCTAATCGCCATTACTTCGGCCTGAAATACACTGCATTGATTAGATAATCAGCTACGGCGGACTTGAAATATGTCTCAGAATCATTAAGCGATCATGTGGAAGAACATTCTATGGTAAATTTCTTGTATCTGATTTTTATTCTATAACATAACATCCAAGCATCCAACAGATCAACTCGACCCATTTGCTGATTATATGTCATGACTGCCTCTGGGTACCTCTTTTTTTTTGTTGAAACGTTGGACTTCAGAAGACGATGTTCTGTCGACGAATGTCGAAGCAAGGTTCACAATTCTCTTGCCAAAACGTGTTACCGCAGAAATATCCAGGTAATCAATTGTTATAGAATTTTTCAAAGTAACACCTCTTTCTATTTTTATTTCAATTCCTTTTCATTAGGAGCCTTATAACCCGGAATCCGATTGGATTTTATTGTACCTAACGCTTTTTTTGCTAGATTAGTCACCAGCGGTAAGGGCGTTTACCGGTTGTCAAAGAATAATTTGTAGTTTGATCCTTCGGGAATAATTTTCGCCAGTCGAACAACAATGTCATTGGATGTATCTACTAACCTTTGGCAAATCCGTTAACAACTGTACATGTCCTTGAGCTCCAGTATAAAGTTCAAAATCTTAGTTGAACTTAGGGCTACAACTGAGAACAAAATTTGTACATCCCCATTTCTGTGGTTTTTCTGAGTTGTGTTGCCGGTTGCTATAATTTGTTCATCTACTGCTATACATGCTTCTCTTGGGACAGTAAGGATTTTTTCCATTGTTTGGTCCAATAATTGTATGAACCTTTTTATTTCTTCGAACCGGTTACATGCAGTTCCAACAAAACCTAGTTGATGGGAACTGTACGATGGATATGTAAAGGCATATTCCAAAAAATTGTTCAAGTTCCATTGCCGCAAACTTTTTTGGCACTTTTTTTCACAGGAGTATCTGATTATTTCTTGGTCTATATTTTTGAAAATTTCGTCCGTAAACAAGTACTTGAAGAATTGTATTGGGGTATCCAAGCTCCCTTTTTTCTCAGGTAATGTCGTTCAACCTGTGAATACGGTTTCATTATCATCTTTTTCCTTAAATCATCCCGCTATCGGGATTTTTCAGCACTCGCACTTCTACTTGAGGGCGGTACCATCTTTAGTAGAGGGATCTTCTAATTCCCAATCGGATTCATCAGACTCTGGAATATATAGGGTAGAAGTATAGACTTTTTGGATACATGAGCTAGTCCAGCCGACCCAGTAGTTTATTTTAATTTGTTGGGTTTTTATATAATTTGTTTTCGATGTTCTTACAAATTTTATCTGATTTCAAAAACGTTACCTCACGAAGTGTTGTCACGTTTTTTCAATTTTTTAGTTATCTTCATTTTTTCGAATGTAATCAAGTTTCTTATCACGACGCAAGGTATCATATTATAAAATTTGATTGAAGTCGCAAGCGTTATTGGGTTGGGTTGAGAGATATTAAGGCCTAAACGAATTTTTTCCTTTTTATTTCAAATTGCCAACGAAAAATACACTAACTCAATTTTTGTAAAGTTCTTTCTACATCTTTTGATGTTATTATTTGTAAACAAAATTAATTTAAAGCCCCCCCTCCTGGCTCTTGCGATATGGCCTAAAGCTGAAGAATATAACTCTACTGGTTCTTGAGATATGGCCGACAAAAGGAACTTACAAAACGAACACACTGACATTTCTGTGACAAATCTGACGGATGACGGTAATAAAGGAAGTTATTTAATGACAGACAATGTGACTGTGTTTTAAAAAAAATTGTGAAATTTGTAAATATTATTAAATATGTTAAGAGAAATTAAACAGTAACTACGTATTAAGCGAAGTTGGGCTTAATAATTAATTTAAAAATCGATTCCTGACAGTGTTATTGGCAAAAGCATGACAGACCCTTAATGGCAACGACTACACTACAAATTAAACATAATTTCATTTGTTAATTTTTGCATTTGACTTTAAATTAATAGTTGTCCTAATTTAAATTTCTGGTCGTCACCATCGGCTTCTCTCAAAAAGTATCCATTGTGACTTATAAAAAAGGTCAAGGATAATGTTTATAATTTTTAAAAAATAAGAACACTATACCTTTGCAACAGCAACGACAAACAAAAAACGTAGAAGAGGACGACATCGACATCAGAACTAAAACAAAAGGAATTAACGAAAACAGCTCACTTCTTACTCTTCTTATAACAAAAAGCTGTTAAAATGACATTTACACGTTTCATTTCTTCGTTTTATTTTTCCAGCGAAAATCTGCGACAAAACCTCCATCCGCATTTTGTGCTTTGTTTTTCTTTTTTTCGCTTGCATAGAAGATTATTTTTAAGAGGGTTGATGTAGAAGGTACCTTACCTAAATGTAGTGTAAGTTAGGGTCGGAACACAAGTAACGAAACGAGGAGGGATAAAGTAATTTTAATGTCTATCAGCATCACCCTATATAGAGTTCAGTTCGGTTTGGTTCAGTTCGTTCGGTCGGCTGGTTGGTGGGAGAGAGAAGAAAAGCAAAATAATATGATTATTTTCTTATTTCCTCTCTCACTCGCTCTTGAAGTGATTTTACCTCTCGACAAAACTCAAAAGCACTCTCGCAAATGAAGAGATTAATAATTAAATATAGGAAAAGACTGTGTTGAGTGTTTTCACTTCACTTACCTTGCCAAAGCTTCCCTTTCCGATGGCTCTGAGAATTTGAAAATGATCGAAATTGACTGAAAATGAAATAGACAAAAGAGATAAATTAGATGATAATATAAATTGAAGCACATATTTTTAAAATTTTATTTTTTCAGTTTAAAAGACTTAGATGGAAATATTCGAGGGTGCTGTAATATGATTTAAGGCGTTATCCTTGAAAATGCGAACATATATTATGTTAATAGACTCACAGAATTAGTAACGTCTCAAGGGAATCTCCTTCTTTTTTCCTTACATTGAATTATGGATATAAAAATGTTGATTAAAGCTTTTTATTTAAAATATCCTCCATCTCATGTCTTTCGTTGAAGGTTATAATAAAACGTGTCTCAATTATTAACGTCAAAATTGATTTGGCGTCGTTTGGATAGTAAAACGTAAACATTTGAGAACTGACTGTTTGATTTTCTGCCATTTTGAAATTAATATGGGTGCAGTAATAAGTAAAATAACATTTTGACAGCCTACTGTCATTTTTTGAAAAAATAAAGCATTTTGGGAGGGTACATATTTAGTTTTAAAACAGTATTTTCTTCAAAATTAGGCCAACAGTACTAAAAATAAACCATACAAATCTGTAAACAGGGTGCTCATTTAAACCTTAAAGAATCTGGTAACTCTTGGAAACATTGTATTTATAGTTTAAGGAGGTTGTCTTAAGTTGTTGTCTTAGTTGTCTAAGTGAGGTACTATTTAAACAAAAGTGAGACATTAAAACTATAATATAAATAAACTAAAACATCAACAGCCAAATAACACTCGAAACTCTAAAATGTATTTCTGTACAACCCAAAAAATATTAATTTTTAAATGATTATAGTAAATTAATGAAGTTTTTGTCAATGTGAATCAAATGATTTGACAGATGAAAAAGAAACCATATTTTGGCTTACTTACTTAAGGTGGCCCTACAGTTCGGGGCGGACTTGGACCTCAACCAACATGCGTCTCCAGCCAGCTCGGGCCCTAGCTAGCTGTCTCCAATTTCGCACGCCAAGTTGGTTGAGGTCTTCACCCACCTGCGTGCGCCACTTGAGTCGTAGTCTTCCTCTATTGCGCCCGTCCTTCGGGATTGAATTCGAAGAACTTCCGGGCTAAGCCGTTGGACTTTAATTCCGCTAACTATAGGTCAGTGTCGTTATATCTTCTCCTCCATTCTCCATCTACATATGCATTCGGGACCAAAAATCACCCGAATAATTTTGCTCTCAAAGCATCCTAAAACACTCTCATCTTTCTTTGACAGTGTCCAGACCACAGCACCATAAATGAGAACTAGGATGATGATAGTCTTATAGATGGTGATTTAAGATGCTCGAGAGAGGACTATATTACTCAATTGCCTTCTTAGTCCAAAGAAGCAGCGATTTCCCAGAGTTATTCTTCGTTTTATTTAAGCGCTGGTGTCGTTGTCTGTATTTATAGCGGTGCATAGGTAGACAAAGTCCTTAACTACCTCAAAGTTATAGCTGTCCATAGGGACGTTTTGTTTAATGAACTGCATACACGATTCAATTTTATTTTCAATTTAGTTGTCAACTAAATTGATGCTTCGCCACGCACTACATAAACGTTGTTGAAAGACTTCTGCTTCAACTGTCATATTTCTCTTCTTCTGTACATTTTCTATTTGAATTATCAATTGAACTGGTATGTGTAAAGATAATGGAACAGACTAAGAGTATTTTCATTTTAAACGTTTATAATCCTCCAAAAAGGTTAGAGTCTGTTTATAACGAACTCTCCTTAGCATAAGACTTTGTTATCAGTTTGTCCTGCGCTGACACCAATATTTTACTTCTAGGTGATTTTAATTTAGCACACAATGACTGGATTCCACCGGAAGACGAATCTTGCATCGAAGCCTCTCTCTCTTCTTCACAATTGGAACTAACTTTTCTCGATAAAATCATTCTTACTGACTAACGGCAAACAAGCTGCATTAAAACTCAAAAAATCGATATATCGATTTAGTATTTTCTTCTGGCGAAATCTAGATCAGGAATTACTAATATTGATAAATACTACCCCCCTTGGACATTTTTCTTGACTTAAGTAATCACCTTACTGAACGCAGTAATTCCTTTGATTGCTTAATTATATAATTTTTACTTTAGAAGACCTGATTTCCAGTTGTTATCTGAAGATTTAACCATTTCTAGAATTGCTGATACTTTAGAATTTTCTATTATTGACGAAGCAGTTTCAATTTTTTATAAGATCCTAAATAATTGTTTAGAAAAAAATCTACCTTTTAAGAAATCAAGAAATACTAACTTTCACCACCCTTGGTACACGAAAGAATTGCATAACAAAAGAAATAAGGCATGGAAAACTTATCTCAAAACTCTGTCTCCAATCAACTTCTCTGTTTATGTTGAATTCTTTAATGAATTTAAATCTCTTTCTAATTTTGTGTACGCTTGTTATGTTACTGATATGGGCACCTCTTTGAAAGAGAATCCTAAAAAATTTTGGAAACTTGTAAACTTAAAGAAAAAATCAAATGGCTTTCCAGTTAACTTCACTTACAAGAACCTTTCATTAGATAAAACTTTTTATATCTGTAACGATTTTCATAATCTTCATTTTATTTCGAAAAATAGCTGTAGTCACATCCCAGTGTTACAGAGTACGGTTCTTGATCTTTTATCTGCGTTGAATGATGACTGCTCAGCCGGTCCCTATGGTATTCCCCCGATAGTACTAAAAAAGTGTAGTATTGCTTTAGTTGAACTCCTTACGTCATTTCCAACACCAATTTTCAAGAAAGTTAACAAGGCGGATATAACAAACTACAGGCCCGTTGCAAAGCTTTCCTGCATTCCTAAAGTGTTTGAACAAGTTGTTTGTGAAAGTGCAGCATTTTTTAGTAAAAATCTCATTTGCGAACAGTAACATGGTTTTGTGAAAAAAAGATCAACCGTTACTAATCTTCTTACATTCTCAAACATATGTTTAAATGCTTTAGAACAAGGTTATGAAGGTGACTGTGTTTAAACTGAATTTTCTAAAGCTTTTGACCAACTTAGCCACAGAATTACTTAAAGCTCTTGGTTTTCCACCACTTTTCTTAGATTGGATCAAATAATACATTGAAAACAAATCCTATGAGGTAAAATTTAGCAATTGGCTTTCAGGACCTTTTGTTGCTCAATCTGGTGTTCCCCAGGGAAGCCATCTTGGCCCTTTTCTGTTTATCCTATCTATAAACGACGTACATATCATCATGTCTACACTCAAGTGAAGTTCTCATTTTTGCTGATGACATGAACTTTTTTAAGATTATAAAGTCCACCCATGATCGTATCCTTTTACAAGCCGACATCGATAGTTTCACATTTTGGTGGAGGAAAAATAGCCTTGCCCTCAACCCTTTAAAATGCCAAAAGATAACTTTTACTAAAAAAATAATCAGTAGCGTATTTGACTATTGTATATCACCGCAAAAACTTTGTCGCGTCTCCACATTTAAAGATTAAGGTTTTTATTTCTGTTTCAACATAGAATTTACACATCACATTAATTTTATTGTCAATAAGGCAAGTTCTATGCTTGGTTTTATAAAACGCTGGGCAAAGGAGTTCAATGATCCCTATGTTACTCTTTCTTTGTACAATTGCCATGTTCGTCTTTAATATGTATCGCAAGTATGGACTCCTTATTACGAAATTTATAGAAAACGTATTGAATCAATTCAACATAATTTCATTAGCTTTGACCTAAAGAGTCTTCCTTGGGAAGATCCTTATGATCTGCCTCACTATGAACATCGTATTCAGCTTCTTCAATTGCAATCTCTCCATCAAAGGCGTGTTAATAATGATTTAATATTTCTTCATCAAATCATTAACAGTGAAATTGATGGACCTTATCTTGGGTACATTTGAAATACCGAGGTGGAACTCATCACCTGCGTACATTTGATTTTATAAATATTGACTTCCATAGAACTAACTATGGGAAAAATTAAGCTTTTAGTCGAATGAGCATTTTACATAACTTAAACTGTTCATCGATAGATTGTTAGGCTTTAATTGTATTATTTTCTTACTAATAACTAACACTTGCACTTATGATGAGCCTCTGATCGTGGTTTGAAGCTTGCTATAAGCTAACTACCTTCTGAAATTCTGAAGTGTTAAATGCAATCATCGAGAAATTATACCCAACAACGATATCTATGATAGTAAGCAGCTTTAACTTTGAGGTATGTCTATGATTTAATCTAGGAAGCTCGTAAACTCGGGCAGCACTGTTCGACAGTTCTTAAATCAAACAGACAGTTTTCCATTGTTTCATAGATATAAAGTTCAGAGGAAATTTGACTACCCGAAGTCCCTAATGTTCAACCAACACTAATTTCACTTGTGTGATTCTTCGTTTTTACTGACTGTCATTTGATAACTTTTTTGGTTTTATTTAGAGTTCCTTAAGGTCACACAAAAGTAAGAATAACTTTAAAGGCTTATTATAATCATAAAATGTAATTTTTTGTTATGAAATGTACCTCTAGACCCTCGTTCTCAAAGCCACCAAATTTTTTTTTTAAATAATAAAACCAAAGCACATAATCAAAGCCCAAAAACAACTTAAGGCATTTCGTGAGGATGTGCAGTTACAATGCACATCCTCACGACAAGAGTTATGTGAGTATCTGTTTTTGAAAGATATAACAATTTTTTCTAAGTGTCATTGCCTGTCAAATAAAAACTTTACCTGGATACAATGAAGGTTATAAAAGACTCTTGAAAAAAATCAAATTTCCTGACTTCAAGAAACATTGAGTAGGTGCACTTTAAAAAAAAAAATATAAATATTTTATGTTATCGTTAAAATGTTATGAAAACAACTTTGGACAGCGTGTTGTGTTGGGTCAATGACAAGTTGTGTACATGATCTATAAACTTCCAAATAAAAATATAAAATACCTATCAATTCCAAGAACGAACAACCAATCATTGCATACAAAGTTCATAAACCTACACCAGTAGCTTTTAAGATATTTATTTTTGCAAATAAAATGTTTTTATCGCTAAGGGTTGTATGATTTTTGAAAAGGTCGTCGAAGATAAATACATACAAATGCAAAAATATGTAGGTGAACATTTTTATAATCAATTTTTCAAAATATTCTTATTTTTTTGTATCATACTTATGAAATAAAATTCCAATGAATTTTTTCCATGCAATCGAAAATGTGTAATGTAAGGCAACAAAAAGTAGCAGTTAGTTGCACATGAAAAAATGTGTTCATTTAAATGTTGGGGTTACAGTTATAAATGGCCCGGTTTGGAGTTTTTGCTGCTCAAAAATGTAATTTCACCAGAATGTAGGTGTCAATTCCATTCATTCAATTGAACTTAATTAAAGTGAAACCATATTTTTTATTTTCATTGGAAGAAGTTGTTAAATGTTTGTATTTATAATCTTAAGTAAAAAAATGCATAAATAGTTTAAAGCATCGTTTTTTAAATTTTATCCATACAGGGTTGGCACACTTAACTATAAAAATTAAGGCAACATTAGATATATAACATGTATAATTTAAGTTACAATTAAAGTTCTAAGCATTGTTAAAATTGGTTCATGGTTTTAAAAATCTTTTAAATAAAAGCTAAGCTTTTCATAATTTAGTAATGTTTTACTTTCGAAGACTTTTAAGCAATACCGTTTTGTTAAAACAAAATAACCTAAAACTAGGGAATGTGATACACTTCATGTCATGAATTTTTTTATTTTCCGTTTTTTTGGAAAAACTCAAATATGGAATTGATGTTTTAAGATTCTGAACAGTAATAATAAAAATTAGAACAATTTTATAACGATAAATTAAGCTTAGCATTTCAACACCCCCACTAGATTTGTATACTCTTATACCATTTAGGTAACAATAGTTGTTATGTTTTGTAGCAGGGAGTCCTTTGGTTAGAACATCAGCAGGCATCTCTTCAGTTTTCAAATATTCTACTTTTAATTTATTATCTTCTATAAGATATGGAATGAAATGATTCTTTATATCGATGTCCTTTGAACGTGTGTGATAAACGTTGTTTTTAGATATGTTTATTGCACTCTTGTTATCGCATTGCCAAAGTGCTTCTTGAGATGTTGAGTCTAAGCCATATACTCAGCCTTTGTGGTGGAGAGAGCGACAGTAGGTTGTTTCTTTGCATTCCACGAAATAGGTCCTCCTTGGTATTTAAAGAGATAACCTGTAGTTGATTTTCTGTCATCTGAGTTACTAGCCCAGTCAGCATCCGAACATCCTTCTAAACATCCTTCAATGTCTCGAGTGTATTCTATCTTGTAATTTATTGTTGCTTTTATTTAACGGAAAAGTTAAGTTTAAACGCTATCCAATGAGATTTTGAAGGATTATTATTAAATCTTGATAAAGCCCCCACTGCAAAGGATAATTCTGGGCGACTTACTTGTGATGCATATAAAATGCTTCCAATAGCTTCTTGATATGGAACGGTTTTCATGTAATCAGTTTCGTGTTTACTTTGTTGATGTGTTTCTTTTATAAGCTCTTGGTTAATATCTAACGATTACAATCCTCCATGTTGAATCGCTTGAGAATATCCTTTAAGTATGTCCGTTGGTCTATCCATAACTTTCCCTTTTCTCGGTCGCGAGTTATTTGCATACCAAGCACAAATTTAGCTTCTCCAAAATCTTTCATCTCGAATGACTTAGCCAAATTTTCTTTGATAATTCCTTTTTTCATTTTTGTTATTTGTAAAAATCAGTATGTCGTCTACGAAAATAGCGACGAAAGTTTTACCTGTGCTGCTTGTCCTCTAATAAACACACGGATCGGTTTTTTGATATTTTAAGCCCAATTTTCTTTAAAGTTTCATCCAATTTCTTATTCCAAACTCTGCTAGCTTGTTTGAGACCGTACAGTGATTTCTTGAGTTTACATACTTTATTTTGAACATTATCAAAACCTTCAGAGAGATTCATTTAAATTTCTTTGTTAAGTTCACTTTGCAGGAAAGCAGTCACAACATCCATTTGATCGATATCCAAATCATATCGTACAGCCAACCTTAAACGTACCCTTATGGACGTGTACCTTACGACGGGAGAAAATATTTCTTGATAATCATTCCGAATACCCCTTTACGACCAATCTAGCTTTATATTTTTCGACATTACCACTTGCATCTTTTTTCGTCTTAAATGTCCATTTGGAATATATGGCTTTCTTTCTTTGGATCTTCATCATTGTTGCGGGCCACGTACGATAGATAACCGTATCTTTCAGGTGGATTTCTTATTCTGGTAGATTGTCTTAACCCTTAATCATTCTTTCTGCCAACCCGTTTTGTTGTGAAGAATATGGAACCGTTGTTTGATGTTGAATGCTGCATCTGCTGGAATCTTCTTCATCTTAAAATTGCAATATTCCTTTCCATTGTCGCTTCTAATGGCCTTTATTTTGTTACCAGTCTGATTTTCTACAAAATTTTTGAACTCAAGGAACTTTTCATCTACCTCATTCTTGCTTTAAATGAAAAACAGAAAGAATTTTCTTGAAAAATCATCAATGAATTTGTTCAATCGGAACACGAAGGTCTGTGTGTACTAGCTCTAATATTGATTCTGCTCTAGTGCCAATTGAGTTAAACGGCAGGCGTGCCATTTTACCTTTGATACACGTGATGCAATTGATTTTTGAACTATATCGCAATCATTATTCTGCACCACTTTCCGAATCATAGCTTGTGTGGTTTCAATACTTGGATGTCCAACACGCTTGTGCCAAAGTTCAAAGTGTGAAGCTATTTTTTTTTTAACATATGCACTTTGGTGGTCTGTTGAGTCGGAACATATTGTTCATGAAGCTTGCAGTTGCAACAACATTACCCCTTTGGTCTTTCACTAAACATCTATTCTTTGAAAAAATCATTGAAAAACCCTCCTGAACAATTTTCCAGACAAATAAAAGATTAATGCATAAGTCAGAAACGTGAAGGACTTCTAAAAATTCAACCTTACTTTCTTTGAATTTTCCAATAGACACCTTCATATCGACTTTACCTATACCTTGGACTTGCATTTTTGAATTATTTGCAGCAATTACTATGCACTATTTGAGCACATGTGAGCTGACGCTCCCGAGTCGAAATACCATTCTTTTTTGTCAAGAGCCGTGATGGAAAACATCCTAACATCGCATTCTTCTTTTTTTGATGGTTATATTTTCTTTTTTGGACATTTAGCAGCAATATGGTTAGATTCGCTGCAGTTGTAACATTTAGGACCTTAAACTTCTTATTCCCAAAGTTTTTCTTGTTCTTGCCAACAATAGCAGTATTTTGACTTGCAACCAAATTAAGGTCTTGAAGAAGTTTGGTTTTAATACTGTCTCCTGTAATAAGAATCCCAGAACTTTGGATTCCCATTATCATTGGCTTGTATTCTTCAGGAAGACGAGCTAAAAGCATTGATCCTATCCATTCTTCATCTAGGTTAACACCAACAGGACTGTGCTTGTACGATGTATTTAAAACGTTACGTTAACGTACGCATCCACGATAGAGAAATCTTTCAATTTTGTAGAACAAAACTTTTGGATGAGCCGAACTCTCCTCACAAGACCAGAATTTTGAAACATTTTCTGAAATCTCCTTAGCGATTTTGCAATTTCTGAGGATAAATGGATCTTTCAACAAACAATATAAGCTCTGATTTTGCGTTTAAGAGCTTCGTTGCATCCTTCTCCGTCTCACTACCATCAGAAACAGCCTTCCAAAGTCCTTTCATTTGGAAATAAGCTTCAACTTAAAATTTCCAGTCTTCGAAATTTTCGCTACCCTCAAGCTTTTCAATACTGAATTTCGTTTCAGACATCTTTTCTCAATACAAATTTCCTTATTATTTTATATTTAGATCGTGATAAGGCCCATAACCTGATGTTTTAAGATTCTGAACAGTAATAATATTTATTTTCAATACATCAAACATATAAAAATTAGAACAATTTCATAACGATAAAATAAACTAAGTATTTAAAAAGTACCTGATCTTTTATGGCACATCAATAGTTAGTTACAAGATCGAAATTTGCCTATTAGCGTCTTTTAAATCCGGTAGAAGGATACACTGATTGGTTGGGAGCCTAGTACGAGTAATAATTTCTTAGATTCTGGAAGTATGGGAAGGGATAAGAGTCTAACCAATAAGGAAATAAGCCAAATTCAAGCTTAGTGGGATATCGGCAAAACCATCCGATTTATAGCCAGCAAAATTAGAAGAACTTCAAATGTTGTACATACAACTACCTCAAGGACCCAGAGAGGTATCGAAAAAACCACAAACGAATAGTCAAAATGCCACATAATTTCATGAAAGATGGTCGATAGTGAGAGCTGCTTCAAATTCACGACTTTCCAAAAGCAAAATCAAGGCAGAAGGTGAGGTAAATGCTAGTAGATTGATATAGAAGTGAGTGATACAGATCGCAGGCCATATACGACACCGAAAAATGATGAAAAATTAAAATTTAAATTTTGCAACAAATCACATCAGGTGAATTTGAGCTTGGCATACCGTCGTCTTTTCCGATGGAAAAGAATTAATTACAGCTAAATCCATCAGTTAGCTGCTATTTTCATAATTTAAGAAAGGAACAAATCTATCTTATCAAAGGGAACAGCAAAGGAGGCTGTGTAATGGAATGGAAAGCAATCACCTATCACGGGATAGTGGAGCTGGATTTGTAATGCTCTAAAATGAGGGCAATCACTCAAAATCGATTCAAAATTTAGACATCACACATTTCCAATTTTTTTTAATAAACTTAATAAAATCAATGTTATTTAAATTGTTAAAATTATTGTTATTTAAAATAATCGTAAAGGCAAATTTAAATCTTGTTCCTCTCCATGCGACAAAAAGGGACTTTTCATAATCTAAGGGTTTAACAAATATCGGCAAATAAAAAACGAAAAAAGCTTGTCCCTATTCATGTAACACGAAGAGTATGTCAGAAATAACTTTGCAATTTAACAAATTTGAGATCTTACAGTTTTAAGAGGTTTAACGATGCTTTTATTATTTTAAAATAGCAAAGTCATCAATTTACCTTAGTTACTTGCTAAAACGGTGTTAACATCAAGCTTAGTTATTTACAATTTTTTGTCAATTACTGAGAAGAAGAAATTTTGTTTAGAGGGATCACAGATATCATAAGGATTCATAAAGATACTAAAAGTTAGAGTAGCCATTACATGCTTTTAACATTGTAAAAAAGTAAGGAAATAGTAAGATATTCAAATCTTTTAAAATTAGCTATTTTTAACTTTTTAGAATCTCAATTTAAGCGTTCAGATTTGGCATTGGAATTGTAGTTCTACTCAATCCCTGACTCGCATACAGAAAAGTTCAGAGTTGAAAGTATTTTTCAATGTTTTTAAGACACTTGATCCTGCAACGTCAGGAATCCGAGTTGGTTCGTTGACTAACTGACCCAGATGGTTTAATTCAGACAAAATCTCAACATACCTTCCTTCGGATTTTACTTACTTAAGGTAAGGTACTACAGCCCTCACCCAACAAACTTCTCCATCTAGCTCGTTCCCTAGCTAGATGTCTCCAGTTTCGCGTTTCAAGTTGGTTTAGATCACTTTCCACTTGTGCGCTCCATCTGATCCGCGGCTTTCCTCTAAGCTATCCTGTGGGTATGGATTCAAAGATTTCTGCGCCAAAGCATTGGTTTCCCTGTGCTCTATCTAAGTCATTGGACTTTTACCCTTCTGGATAAGACTTAGTCGCTGTACAGCCCGTACAACTTGTCGTTCCATATTCTCTCCCACTTCCCATCTATGCATATGGGACCGTAGATCACACGAAGAACTTTTATCTCGAAATGGCCCAAGGTGCTTTCATCCGCTTTTGTCATAGTCGACGCTTCTGCACCCTATAGCAGGACGGAATGATGAGGCTCTTATATAGAGACGATCTGATCACTCGACAACTGGATTTGCTACTCTATGGCTTTCTTAGCCTCAAGAAACAGCGGTTAGCAAGAGTTGTTCTTCGTTTGATCTCACCGCTGGTGTTTTATGCGTTCATAGCGGAGCATAAGTAGACGTCGTCTCTACAGATGTTGTAGTCTTAACCGAGACGTTCGCCTTGTGAGTTCTTTCTTGACGAAAGCATGTGCTATGTTTTGCCCTCATTAACCGTTAAACCCATTTTTGCCGCCTCTACCTCAATACTCACAAAAGGCCAAGGATTATGTAAATGTCATCAGCACATGCTAATAATTTGACAGACTTTTGAAAGATAGTGCCTCCAGTGTTGACTTGGGAGCTCAGCAATATTCTTTTAAGAACAATGTTAAAAAAATCGCATGACATTGTCTAAAGCCTTTTTTGACATCTGCTCCAGCGGCTTTGTTAAACTTCAGCTTAGATAAGGCAATTTGTATATTGCCTAAGTCGGAAAGACGGGATTTTTGACTTTCGTCGTCTATGTTGAACGGATCAAACTGCCTGACAGCGGAATTCAGTTCGTCGACGCCGTTATACAGTCTGCAGAAGTGTTCCTTTCACATCCTCGGCATTGAATGCGGTTCGAAGCACATATTCCTGGTGTTGTCATCCTTCTTTTCTGTGGAGGTGTGCGCGCAAATAAGGCTAATGTTGCCGAATTTAGCCTTCATGCGGATGGTCATGAGGCGCTCGTCAATGCACCAAATAAGTGCTGTCGGTTTTCTCGGTAGCAGTCACCATAGTAAATATCACAGTTTTTCATCCTCTTTTTGCTCGGCTCATCCCATCGTATTTCCTGGTTGGCAGTGTTCGGTTGCACGTGGTCCAAAGTTCGTTGTCCTTAATTTCGTTTATTTTTCCAGATAAATATTAATCAGTTCTAAGAATCCATTATTGGAAATATTTTTGTTTTTCAGAACAAAATATTTTCAACGTCTGTCTACTTGTTGACAAGTTAGTTATATACACAATCCTTCAAGGAAAAAAATAAAAAAATCTATGTGTAAATTTTTAATGATGCTTTTATTTTTATATGATATTTTTATTCCATTGAATTGTTTTCTTCTGAATAACACATATTGACAGAAACATAACAAAAGGTGAAATAAATTTGCAAATTGAAAAGTGTTTACTATTGTGTTAAGGTTTCAGTTCCTTGTTTTTATTTTTACAAAATACATTCTATTTCATGTGAAATAAGTGCTTTTTCCATTCCATTTAATTTGACCTTAAAAAACAACACTATACTTTCATTGATATTGCGAATGTGTTTTTGCTATTTTGAATTTTAGCATACATAAGTGTATGGTATACCAAAACTATAGAATAAAACAAAATCTATTGGACACCTGACATTTTAGGAGCACGTAGGTCGAACAATTTGTTATTAATCAAAAATACTAAAGGTTAAAAAGATATGATGTTCCTGGAATGTTGTGCGGCTTTTAATATCAATTTAGAATATTTTAAATTAAAAGTATCGATTCCATCTAATTGAATTGTTTTGCATTTTTTCAAATATTGTTGAACAGTTTCAATCACAGGCTTTTCATATCATTACACATTTTTTTTCAAGCACTAGCAATCCTCTATGGTAAACAAAATCTTGTAGCGTGGCAGGTAAACTAAGTTACTCGCGTAATTATAACTTGTTAAGTATAGTATACCATTATTTAATTTATCTAAACCATGGAATGGCTTCCTGAAAATAAAAAAAAACCTCAACTTCGACTTCACTTTTGTTTACAGGGTGCTCAATGGTCCAAACTGATTATGATGAACGGTCAGGTCATGAACTTGACGTATGAAGTCTTAAAATTGTAGCGTTTGAAGCAAGTGTCAAACTACGATCAGAGGGTGCCTGTGTTAGTTGTTAGTAAAAAAATAATACAATTATAGCCTAACACACGCACAAAATACAAAACATAATTAACATTTAACTATTACAGATTCTTGCCATAGTTAGTTCTATGGAAGTCCATACGTATAAAATCAAATGTACTAAGGTAATAAGTTCCGCCTAGGTAATTCAAATGTATAGAAGATAGAAAATAAGGTGCATCAATTTCACCATTAATGAGTTGATGAAAAAATACTATGTCATTATTAAAACGCCTTTCATGGAGAGATTGCAATTGAAGAAGCAGAATAAGATGTTCATAGGGAGGCAGATCATAAGGATCGTCCCAAGGAAGACCCTTTAGGGCAAAGCGAATGAAATTATATGAAATTAATTCAATACATTTTTATAAATTTCGTAATAGAGAGTCTATAGCTGCGAAGCATATTCAAGATGAGCATGAACATGATAATTGTACAAAAAAAAGATTGAACATATGTTTGAGAATGCGAGGAGATTTGTAACGGTTTATCTTTTTTTCACAAAACCATGTTGCTGTTCGCAAATGAGATTCTTACTAAAAAATGCTACACTTTCACAAACAACCCCTTCAAACACTTTTGGAATGCAAGAAATCTTTGCAATGGGCCTTTAGTTTATTATATCCGCCTTGTTACCTTTCTTGAAAATTGGTGTTAGAAATGACTTCTTTCGTATGCTGGGAAATTTTGCCTGTTTTTAGAGAAAGCATTAAGGCATTACTACACTTTTTTAGTACTATCGGGGGAATACTATCGGGACCGGCTGAACAGTCATCATTCAACGCAGATAAAAGATCAAGGACTGTACTCTGTAGCACAGGTATGTGACTACAGCTAGTTTGCGAAAAGGAGTGAAGATTATGAAAATATAGTTTATCAACTTTCTTGGGACTATTAACAAATGAATCAAGGAAATTTGTTACGAAAGCGTAACAAATATTAACAGTTTTATCTGGTTTTTTCTTTGAGTTTCCAATATTTTTCAGGATTCTCTTTTAAGGAGGTGCCCATATCAGTAACATAGTTTATTGGAGACAGGATTTTGAGGAAAGTGAGATAAGTCTTGTTTTAAATATTTAACTGAATATTAGTTTTCGATAAATTAGTCTTGAATTACAAGTGTTTTTCAGTCAATTTTTCATTTAAAGAGGCTGGATTGCAACCCACACTGATAACTTCCCATCCTGTCTGTCTGTGTTTTGGTGTCAGTTAAATTATTATTATAATTTTTAAAATTATAAACAATATTTTGTATATGATGAAAGTGTTTCATTTTAAAATCTAAATAAAATGTACCACAACAAGCTTCACTAGCCTATCTAATATCCTTTTTCCTTTTTTAACCTTCCTTTCGTCATTGCGGCTCCAAAATATTTTGAGAGTTCAGCTGAATCCTGCTTTCCATAAGTAAGTGTGATGATCTTATTGTATTTCGAAAAAGCAAACAAAACAGGTTTTTCAGTGGTAATGCGGAGTTGTGTGACGGAAGGTCCAAATTTTATTTTACTTTAAAAATTTGTGACGGGTGGGCACAAAATGCATAATTGTGTGACGGACGGTCACAACGACGGTCTGCACGGAAGTCTTAGGGTTTAAAGTTTGCCATTCTCCAGGCTTTGGGAATATACCTCAACCTTAAACAGCTTGTCAAAATGATTTCCAATGGTGGAATGATCATGTCTGATCTTTTTTGTAGTTCGCCGGAATGATTCCGTCTGGTCCTGGAGATTTATATAGATCAAAGCTGTCTACGTCCCATTGCAGTTTTCCCGCGTTATTAGATCAACTAAATCGCTTGTAGAAGCTTGAGACTATGGCGTTAAGTCTTTGAGTATGTTAGAGCTACCTGGAAAGTTGGTGTCTAATAACAGAGTAAGAGATTCATTGAAGGCTTCGGTGAGATGATTCACAGAAAGGTCTAGCTCATCTTTACTGGAGAAACTTTTAAGAAGGTTGTGATCAAGCAGTTGTGCTAGTACCTTCCGTATATGTATTTGCCACATCTTTGAGCTCAAACTGAATGTATCTGTGGTCAGAGAAGTAATTCTCTTTTGAGACATGCCAGTTTGAAATCAGATTGTTCATCGAGTCAGAGGTAAGTGTAATATCAAGTATCTTTCCTATTCTTGGTTACCAAAGCGGGTTCATTACCAATGTAACTTATGAGTAGGTTAGTGTTTAGTTAGTAATCAAATAAGGACTCAAACTGTAGAAGAATCAGTGCACTTAAAATCGCTCGCAAAATATTCTCTGCCATTATATGTAAACGTTTAAAGCTTATGATCAACAACCTGATAAGTCCTTATCAGTGTGGTTTATAACAGGGAAAGTCCACAGTCGTATTCACATTACGGCAGGTCCTGGAAAAAGCCCAAGAACGTCAAATCAACTCCCAGTATCTTTTTATCGATTTCAAGGCTGAACATCGTACTTAAAAAAATAATGCAGACCTCCCAAGCCAAAACTGGATGCACTATCAAAAGTCTGTCCAATTACTAGAATATGCTGCTGACATTGACATAATCGGAAGAACTCAGTGTGATGCCAGTGGGGTATAAATAGCAAACAAATTCTCTAAAGCCAGTACTAAGCTGATTGCAAAATATATACAAAAAATACATACAACATTTTTTATCTCACATGACAAGACGAAATAACTGTTTTTAATTATTATAAAGATTTATAAAACTAAAAAATATAAGAAAACCCACAATTTACCCAGGCTATCAATTAAATTCCACAAAAGTAAAATCAATAACCTAACCTTGAGAAATGTTTCTTCCTTAATACTTTTTCCTCAACAAAAACCTCCTTTTTCTTCTTGACATAGTTTCTTGCATTTTTGTTGTTGTTCTTCTTCTTAACTGAATTGAATTGAATCTTTGCCAAAAACTTTGAGTGCGCTGTGGCAATGTTTGAAAGTCTGAATTATTTTCTGATGGGTAAATCCTTAATGGTACATTTAATTTCAGAACTGAAATAAACTCCGTTAAGTTGAGGTCAGGAAATGGTGGTGGTAAATGTAATGCTTCTTATTTTGGTTATACTTTAGAACAACGCAACGCTTTGGTAATTTTGGTCGTGCGTTTTACATCAACATTTTGGTGGGAAGTTTCAATCTCTTGCGTACTTTTGTTTTTCTTCTTTTAAATCTTTTTTTAAAAACATTCCTAACTCCCTGGGTGGTGATAAACGGGCATCTTATGCCACCTACTGCTCCTCTGAGACTATTATAAGTTATGAGCTTTTTTTTGGCATCATTATGTATTACTGCGTGAAGCAGGATTTGAATATTCACAATAAGACAATCATTTTGCCCCTAATTGCTACATTATGCATGCCAGACTTTAAAGGTCGCTTATTTTGTATTTTTTTGTGAATGTTTATTTCTTTTTTCTTTTATCATTAAAAGTTCCCAAGGTTCCTTTGAAAATTACAAAGTTATTTGCAGTTCCTAAGTCAAGAGCATGAAACACCATAAGCTTTAAGCAGATTTTCTTTGTGCGTCATTTTCATAGACCATGAATTTTTAAAATTGCTAAACGAAGCGCAAATTTTGCAAAACAACGCATCCTTTAAACAGCAGACGGATATATGTTACAGGGATTATAAAGGGTATGTATATTGATGGTTCCCATAAACCAATAAGACCTTAAGCTCCCTCAGGATACAAGGGTAGCTATTTTAACTGAGAAAAAAACTATTATTAAAACTATCTCTTTTTGAATGTCTTTGCTGGAAGGAGGTGGTGTCGCCTGTATCTATAAATAGGTCTGTAGGTGAACCAGAAAGCATTTTAAACACAAGAACAGTTTAGAATGGTTCGCAGGAATAAGTCGGAAAACGGGGAAATAATCCCTTTTGTACACAACACGTTTTCTGCGTATCGTTGCTTATGTTTGGATTGCTCTAACCTCACCAGCCACGCCATCACCATACCGATTCGGAGAAACAGTTTAATCATTTGTATTTAAGTGGAGGTGTCGTGGTCGTTGACGCTATGCTTTATTGGGATTGTTCAAGACTCACATCAGCTGGGAAGATTGGTCCTATTTCACTGAGTTTGTATTGTTATAATTTACACTGTATCGAATTATGAAAGTTTTTGTTCCTCCTTATTAAAAGCCTGTTGAAAAATTTAAATACTGAGAAAACCCCTTTTCCATAAATACCCTTATATTTGTCATCCATGTCAAACTGAAAAACCATAGATAACGATGAAACGATGGAATGGACCTGTAATTTTCTATTAAATGAATAAAGTTGCTGGTAATTGATCCCCAGACATCAATCTTCTACTCATTAACCATTTTCTACACTGCAAAATAGAAGGAAGGTTTTATGTATATTAAGCTTACCATCTTCATCGGAAAGTAAACTGGCGTCCGTGCGAGAGGATGAAGTTGCTCCCATGGTGCATTAGTTCTTAGTTTTTTATGTATTTTTTTTATTAGAATGAAACCTTCAATTATTATTATTATCCACTCGTTTTTGTGTTTTTGTTATAGCTGAACAAACCATCATCTTCATCAGCGAGGCCGATTGGTTGCAAAAAAATAGCGCTGCTTTCTACTTGCAGTAATGATACTCAACATTGATGCGGCTTATTTTAGCAGCTATGATCTCATTACGTTATTATAATATGCTGCAGGATATCAAGGAGTAGAACTGAAATAATAAAAAAAAGTATGTTATTATATTTAATAGGTAGTATGAAAAGAGTAGGAAAATATCTCCTTGTTGGTTTATATAATTTGCTTAAGGTATTGTATAGGTAAGGTACTATCTGCGGGATGGTTACTTCGTTCATTTATCATGTGCAATTTGCTTGACTAGAATGATTTCGAATATATAATTATGGATATGTATTGCTTCTAGATTTAATCTGCATTTACACGGACTGCATTTTTTCGGACTTTGAAAAGAATGCAATCTTTTGAGAAAACAATCTTTTAAGACTTCATTGTTTTTACTGAAAGATTGGCACTTACAATATTGCAATACCAATTATTTGAACCTTCACGCATTTTTTGTATTCACTTGAAGTCTTTAAATTTACTTGAAATCTTTGGATTCTCTTGAAATAACGATTGCAAGCAAGGCCCTGATAAAACTCCACCAATTATTTTGAAGAAATGTGCACTTGCTATATCTGAGCCCATTTATTTCATTTTCAATGCCTCTCTTGGGAAAGGTGAATTTCTTTCAGTGTGGAAAAAATCATTTCTTTCTCAAATTCATAAAAATGGTCCTAAGCAGGAAGTAAATAACTACCTTCCTATTTGTAAATTATCAAGTATGCCAAAACTCTTGGAGAAAATTATGTGAAAAGTTGACATTTCTCCTTAAGGAGCATATTTCACCTTTTCAACATGGCTTTATTGTAGGAAGATCCACTACCACTAATCTTTCTATCTTGTCCAATTTGGTTTTCACTCAAACATGTTGAAATGGTTGGAGTCATATCTAAGGGGTCGTGTACAATTCGTTTGTATTAATCAAGTGCTCGCTAGTCCAATCATTGTTACCTCGGGTGTCCCGCAAGGAAGCCATCTAGGTCCCCTTCTTTTTTTAATATTCATCAACGACCTGGCTGAAATCTTCTTTAATTCTAGTATTTGCAGATGATTTAAAATTTTTAAGATGCATACATTCTTTAAATGATTGTATTCTTTTGCAAAATGATCTCCAAAAGTTAACAGAATGGTGAACAACTAACCAATTATTCTTGAACGTTAAAAAATGTCAATTTTTTTCTTTTTGTCGCAAATTTTCGAAAATTTCTTTTGATTACAAAGTTTATAACTTTGTTCTTGAAAGAGTTTTGGGGAAAAAGAACCTTGGCGTATTGTTTGATTCAAAACTAAACTTTAGCAAGCATATAGAATATATTGTAGCTAAATCCAACTCAATGCTAGGTTTTATTAAAGGTTATTCAAAAGACTTCAAGGATCCTTTTGTCCTTAAATCCCTATTTAACTCCTAGGTTAGATCAAACTTAGAATACTGTTGTGTGATTTGGAATCCTTACTACAATATTTATTTGAATAAAATTGAAATGATAAAAAAAATGTACAAGGTTTATAATTCAGAAATTAGGTCGTACTCGACTAGATGTAAACTTCTTGGAACTCAGTCACTTGAAAATAGAAGGAAAATTTTGTCAGCAATGTTTATAAGTGACATTTTGTCGCATCATATCAAATGCCCTTTCCTTTTATCGTTGATAGATTTGTATGCTCCCTCGCGTCAAATAAGAGAACGTTGCTTATTCCGAGAAAAGGAACATAGGGTAAACTATGCTTGCAATGAACCTTTAAGTCGCTGTGTTAGAGAAACTAATCTCATTTCAAATCATATTGATTTTAATTTTCATATGAACAGATACTCTTTGAAAAATAATATATTTTTTTTTCTTTTCGAATTAATTAATCAAACCATGTTTATATAATTGTTATTTTAAACACTTAATGTTTTGTATTATTACGCCTATTTTGTTTTTTGGTATAAATGATTATTTATTTCTCGACCCTTTGTAATCTAATTGTAGATGTAAAGATCTCTAATTTATGTGAATAAATAAATAAATAAAGTCTTTGAATTCACTTAAAGTCTTGGCTTTTGTTTGCATTTTTTAGCGAAATGACACTAAACACTTTTGAAATTTAAATCAAGGATTTTAGGGAGATGTGTTTGTAGTGTATCCGTACGTTTCGTCGTCCATTTTTCAAGAACTAGTAGAGATATAAAATTCAAACAACTTTCGTTATACAGATTACACAGAAGGATGATTTTTTACGATAGCAATTTTAAAAAGGGTAAATTTTGATAGACCCAAAAATATTTCACAATCAATAGTGAAATTTTGTAATATAACGTATTATCCGTTTTAAGGTTTTAAAAATATTTGGCTGGAATTTGATATCTGTCAAACTAAATTAGTTAACTACTTTTTAAAAGTTGAAAGTCTGAAATTTACGAGAATTTGTCGCTTAACTATCGCACAACGATGAACATTGCGGTGGTGTTCTAGCGATGTAAATGTTTCGATTTAAGTTCTATCGCCAATCATTTTTAAAGCCCTTTTTTAAATTCAATCCCAGGGTTTTAAACTTGTTTTAGGAATACCTGCCCAGATGTTCGAATTATTTTTAAGTTTTGGGCCGATGAAGGCTTTGTTAATTAGAGCCAGAACAGATGAGGTGACAAATTTCTTGCACCGTTGGTTTAATCCTAAGCACCTTGCAGCATTTTTGACAATATCGATTGTGTGATCAGTCCATAAGAGGTGATCTGTGATACATATTACAAGTACTTAAAGTTGAATAATTTCCTAAATGCAAATGCCACTCATAGATAGCGGCATTAGGGATATGTTATGCTTTAACGGCAGGAGAGAATATTGAGTATTTGAAGTATTAAATTCTACACATTTCACATGCTGCCAAGATCAGAATTTAATGAGCGTATCGTAAGCTGCTTTTAAAGGACAATAATGTGAATAAAGAAACGAATATGAAAAGCTGAGGGTGCTATCATCAGCGAAATAATTTAAGGGAATAAATTTAAATTTGAAGATAGTTCCAGCATTTATTTTATGAGTTTCAGATTTGAAGCCATCCAATTCAACTCGTAATGAATGGTTAGAAAGGTAGTTTCTAATCGAACGAAGGAGAGATTAATCTATACCAAAGGCATGCATTTTCTATAGAGAACTTTTTGCTAAACTCTTTCAAATGCCTTTGAAATATCAAGTGCAATAATGTTACTTTCTTCAAGACGATACAAATATTTCTTCCACAGTTCGGTTAAATCAACCATCAAATCACTGGTGGACCTATTGCTACGAAAGCCAGTTTTTTTTGGCAACGTTATTATCCGGGATTTGTGAACATCAAGGTCTTTCAGTGATCTTGCAACTTGAGTGCGAAAGAAATTTTGTCTCATAAAATCTTTGAGGCTCTCAAGAATAGGACAAATAATGACAATTAACAGCAAACTGCAATCAAATTGGTTTGTCACTCAAGGTTCATGAGGACTTTTATTGTGGATGAGAATTGGAACCCAGGATGACTTGGTGTTTCGTACAATTTTTATAAATTACCAGAAACTTTGTCTATACCTTTGGGTGATTTAGAATTTTGTCGTTATTTTTGGTCATGCAAACATTTGGTCCTGATCTTTTTACAGTTCCCTTTGGATTTGATGGATTTTATTCTATTTGGGATAAAATTGTTTATTCCATAAAGAATTTAACGTGTAGCCATATCTGCGCTGGAATCCACGTCACTATCAAGTAAGTATAGTGACCAGTAAGAGTTCCGAAAGAATTAGGTGAGACCTTTCCAGTTGCCTCACTCATACTGCTGAACGGTTCTCATAGGTGTATTATCTTTAACTGACATAAGGAATTAGTAGATACGATGCAAACGGCTTGATGTGTCTAGCTGCGTTAATACTCTGTTTGCGTATTTATTAGGTTAAGTCTAGGTTGTCGCCGGATTGAACTGCAACGTCAGAAATTCAAGTTAGCTCGTCCACAAATAAAAAAAATGTCTTAAATGTTCAAAGCAAGAAAGAGTTGGCTAAGTTTTGTTCTTGTAAAAGCATACATTTACTTTTCCAAAGTTAGTAACAAACGCTTTCCTTAGGCTTCAAATAAACTGTTAAAATCCGTTTTACACGAAATACAACTAAGGTGGAAGTATTTTCCAGTAAAAAAAAGAAAATTTTTTGAAATTTAAATAGAATGTTTAACTTATTAATATTTCAAAGTGTAGTATAAATAAATTAATAATCGTCATTTTGTTTTAGAGACATCTATCAAATCTTTTGCCTTTCGCAGACTTCAACATGGCGAATTTGCCATCGGGACTTGAGCATACAACAGTACAAGATCCAACTGACCTAGGAGCTTAAAGTTCATGTCCAAAGACAATGTTTTTTGTAACCTGACTGGGCTTCGAATCGTTTAGAAGAAAAATCATCTTTAGTGATGGCGTGTCACATTTTTGGATGAATGGTTCTGTCTTGACAAGCAAAATTGTCGTATATGGGACGACACCAAACCACATGAGGTTCACAATGCATCCTCAGAAAGTTACCGGTTGGTGTGGATTTTGGGCCGGCGTCGCAGCGTAATTGGTCCGCACTTTTTTGAAAACTACGTTAGTGCGGAGGTCACCGTCAACAGCAAATGATACATAAGGATGATAACTAATTTCTTATGGCCCAAATTGAACCAAATGGATTTATGCGACATGTGGTTCCAGCAGGACGGCGCTAACCATTGGCATTTGGCATGAACGATTTGAGGCACGGGTTATGTGATTTGATCACCAAGGTCATGCGATTTGATCTCGATAGACTTTTTTCTATGAGGTTTCTTGAAGTCGAAGGGTATGCAAATAAACCACAATAGAATGGTGCCCTAAAGGTGAACATCTCACTGGGCATCGCTCAAATTCAGCTGGATCTATGTGGAAGAGTGATTGATTGATCCGTGCCACCATAAGAAGCTGGAGCGGGCATTAGAATGATGTCATATTCCACATTTAATGGCATACATGCGCCTTTCAAATGAAAAAAAAAATTATTTTGTTAATACATATCTTGTTTTATTCCTTTTAAACATCTACCCGCCCTTATTGAAAAATCCTTTAAATAACTTAATTTTTAAAGTTCAAACTTTCCAATTATTAAAAAATGTGCTAAGATTATAAACAAAATGTAATTGACAAGCAAATCTTATGTAATGCCAATTGAAAGTAGAAGTGCGAAGAAGAAAAAAAAGTATGGCACACTTAGGCGTATACGTACTTTTTTTAATATTATTTTTTATTAAGTATTAAAACACTTGGTGCAAAATTTCATCAAAGTTAAAGAAAAAATTTAGATAAATACGATCTAAAATTTTCATGTTAAATACCTACAGTCAATTCAATCTTTATATGAGTCCAATGAAACAAACCTCCTTCCGCACTCCACTGACAATTATCCATTTTGTCATATTAAACAAATTTCACAACGAAATCAAATGAAACTTTTTGTTTAACAAAATAAATTGCACTGAGACCACTTATTGTGTGAAAAAAAATTACATTTAATGTAAGTTCTTATTTATTTTTCTTTCTTTATACAACAATAAATTCTGAGTTGTTTTTAACTTCTTTTTGTTTTATTTTTATTTTGAATAAATGTAACTTGTAATGTTGGTGTGTTTTCTCAAGCATTTCGTCGTATCTTATTGTTAAAGTTTTCGCTTCGCATCAGGAGCGTTTTACTTGGCTTATGAAGATTTTGAATATACAAAATACGGTTTGAGTGAAATTTTCCCATGGGTGAATATACATTCATAATTATCAGTGAAAATAAAGTAGAACAGGGCTGTTGACTATATTATTTAAGTAAATTGCTCATGTAAAACGAGAACTTACGGTGTTTTCCCACTGGAGACGAAAAATCTTATTTGGAATACAAATTTAAGTGCTTTCACGAAACCTGGAAGGAGTTTTAATAAAAAAAAACAACACAACTTAATCTAAAATAACCCTTTCGACACTAAATTAACTGTCGAGGAAATTTATTGTTTCCAAAAAATCTATTTTTCGACTTTCTTAGAATACTGTGCACAAACATAGAAACGAGTTGGAGTCGGATTCCAAAAAAAAATCAAAATTCAGAAACCTAACATTCATATAACATAACCGGCATGGATGTAATATACACTGCTAATTTTCTATTCGTGCCAGCCTGTCGATATTTCTAAAAGCTTTATAAAAAATTTTGTTTCGGCTACAAAAAATTTGAAGTCTGCACATTTCTTTTTTTTGATAACACTTGAGTCTAAACCTATTAATTAGCAGTTTTTGTTGTTTTTCCAAGTTTTTTTCTCTTGTGAAAAAATTGTACATGTATTTTTTCTGAAAACTTAGTACAAAGTTAAAGTTAAAGTTACGATCAAACAAATTTTATTTAAAGATGTTTTCTAGTGTTTTTGTAAACCAGAAATCCATTTGGCCAAATTGTTTCTTTCTAGCTTAAAGCAAATCTACGACGAACGACGAACTGTACGGGCTGTACAGCGACGTAGATTTATCCAGAAGGGTAAAAATCCAACGACTAAGATGGCTATTGGCTAGGTTACGTAGAGCGCATGAAAAGCACTAATCCGGCCTGTAAAGTCTTCGAATCCACACCCACAGGATAGCGCAGTAGAGAAAGACCAAACTTTGAGCGCAAAACTGGAGACTTCAAGCTAGTTACCGAGCTAGATGGAGAAGTTTGTTGGATGAGGCATTAGTTCACACAGGACTGAATCTGAATTTTCCATTTTTTCTCACACAATATTTTGTGCTCAATAAATAATTTGAAGTTAATACATTTTTTTAGTTCTCCTTATACTTGAGCATTATATATATATTTATTTGTATATATATATAAAATATATATACAATAACTTGAGTCAAAAACCATTTTTTATCAGTTTTGTGTCGTTTGTGTAGGTTTTTGTGATTTTTGGGAAGGGTTGGCATTTGAATTTTTCTAAAGAAATTACTAGAAATTATCAACAATATTTTAAACATGATGAAATAGTTTGATTTCATAATTTATTTTTGCTGACGAGAAATTTAAATTAAAACCAATTCTTACCAAGAACTGTCAAAATTTTCAATTTGACAAATCGAACCGATAACATTAAATTCCTATGAGAAGTTTAAAAGGTAGAATTAAAAATTATGGGAAGTATGTGATCCAATATTTCAAAAAGATTTGAATAAAAACAAGCTTTTAATACTACATACATACTTACATTATTATGTATTTTAAATTTATTCGAGAAAAGTGAAATCTAGAAAACCGAAGTGAGGCAACTCTTAGCAATTAAATTTACTAAACGTTATTACTTACGTAAAATTATGCCCTGTTACTGATATATTTATAAAAGGTTCAGAAGATGACTATCTTTAGTGTTATCATGCAAAGATTAATATAAGGTTTACCAAAAAAACAATTCAGGCAAAGTGGTTACATAAAACACTTTCATCTTCTTTTTTAACGAGGATTTATGGCCTTAAGTTTCTAACTTGGCCCAGGTGAAGGATACACCAACCAATTTGTAAATAAAAACACATAATTTAATATATGTATAAATATTTGCTCTTGTCCAATAAATATTATGCTCATTTCGTAAACGTTAAGATTTAAAAAAATGTATGGAACGGAGGCTTTTAAATTCCCCGTTGTATTGGTTTAATATGTCATACTTGAATAATTCTCTTAAAATCATATTTTCTTGAATTGAAAAATTATCAACTAATTCTTGAACACAAAGAAAATCTTTATCTTTTATGTATCTTCACATTATATTAATTCAAGACACGCTTAAATAATGTTTGTTTTTTTCTGAAATGTTGAGTTGAGTGGATTCCTTGAGGCACTCTTGTTCAAAAGCTAAAGACATTTTTCCATTCCTTTTTTGTTTTGGGGAACTTGGAATTTCTTATAAATGTAAAAAGAATATATAATACGAAACAATCTGTGTATAGGCATCAGGAAGGTGAAGATATCTTGTTTCCAATTCCATTGTCGTTCATTTATAACTTAGATATACTTTATATTATATGTATGTACTCGTCTTAGGTACCTTTCTTCAATCTCTTACTTTTGTTACGTGTCAGTAAGTACGAAATTATATTTTGTTGATGGAATGCTTATAACTTCATTAAATGAATGTTATAATAATTATATTAGGTTCTGCACTCCTGCCCATGCTCATATTACATACCTACTTACTTAAACTTATACACAGGCAGAACTTTTAATTTTGGAATTTTTGGGACGAACGCTTTATTTTTCAATTTCTTTTTCAATTTTATATTTATTTAAGAGGAAGTGTAGTATTCAACACGTTAGAATGTGAACGTAATAAATATAAAATACAAAAATCTTTAACTTTTATAAGAATAAAGAATAAATGAAAGGAGTTTTTTAACGAATGGAGGGAATATTCCCTCGCTTTTCTTGTTATACACTTCAAAGCATGGATTTGGAAAAGTATTTTTTTAACAAATTTATCTCCCAGTCTTCAATGTCATATGTTTGTTTGTGTTTTCGATATCGTAAGTATAAAAACCATAAAAAATTACAAAACACTTAAAATTTTCTTAGTGGCGCTTAGCCTAAATGTCCAATTTTCACATGACTCTGGTTTAAATTGAACCATTGCATGAGGAATGTTGGATTTAAGGGCTGTTATGATTCGTGGTTTATTATCATAAGCCTGCGAGTTCAAAAGATCTCGGTGGAATCATTTACATTTAAGATGAACTACACAATATAGAGACCATTTCGGCATGCATTTACCTTTCTTGGGTCTTATAACTGTACATTGGTATCGTTTGAAATTAAACAACTGTGTTAATTTCCCTGATTGTCTTCCTGCCATTTTCAATTTTTTTCTATTTTAATACATCTATCTTACTTACTTACTTAAGGTGGCGCTACAGTCCTGTGTGAACTAGGGCCTCACACAACAAAATTCTCCATCTAGCTCGGTCCCTAGCTAGATGTCTCCAGTTTCGCGCTCCAAGTTGGGTGAGGTCACCTTCTACTTGTGCGCGCCACCTGATCCGCGGTCTTCCTCTACTGCGCTGTCCTGTGGGTGCGGATTCGAAGACTTTCCGCGCCGGAGCATTGGTTTTCCATGCGCTCTACGTGACCCAGCCATCTTAGTCGTTGGACTTTTACTCTTCTTGCTAAGTCTACGTCGCTGTACAGCCCGTACAGTTCGTCGTTCCATCTTCTCCTCCACTCCCCTTCGATGCATACGGGACCGTAGATCACACGAAGAACTTTTCTCTCGAAGCGACCCAAGGTGCTTTCATCCGCCTTTGTCATGGTCCATGCTTCTGCACCGTATAGCAGGACGAGGATGATAAGGGTCTTATATAGCAACACTTTGGTCCCTCGAGAGAGGACATTACCACTCAATTGCTTTCTTAGTCCAAAGAAACAGCGGTTAGCAAGAGTTATTCTGCGTTTGATCTCAGCGCTGGTGTTGTTTTCTGCGTTTACAGCGGAGCCTAGGTAGACGAAGTCCTTGACTACCTCAAAGTTACGTCTGTCGATTGTGACGTTTTGACCAAAACGTCGGTGTTGTATCTCCTTTCTAGACGACAGCATGTACTTTGTTTTGCCCTCATTAACCGTTAAACCCATTTTTGCCGCCTCTGCCTCAATACCCCGTATCCGAGGCTTGTTGGTGCTTCGCAACTTTGAAAGCTTTTACGTGGCCAGGAAGTCACCCCGACGCACAACCCCTAACCTGGAGGGCCAGATAATACACCTATCTAAAATTTTTCAATTATCACTATCTCAAGGAACATTTCCTAAAATATGGAAAAATCTTTTAGAACTCCAATTCTCAAGAAAATTGCTAAACTTTCTCAAATCCTGAATATTTTTGAAAGCATTCGATATGAACTCCTCAGCTTCCGTAGAAGTCTTCAACTACCCCAGCACAGCACGTCACGAAAATGAAGTTAAAATGGTTTCCACTGACTTCAGAAATGCTTATGACAAATTTTTTTATAATCTTATAGCCTTCAAATTCTCTTCCATAAGTTGTGAAGCTTTTTTTTCTGAAATGGATTACTTCTAATCTGAAAATCATGAATTTAAAATTCCAAGGTAATCATTTAGGTCCTCTCCCGTTTATCTTTACAATCAATGACGTTAATATGTTCATTAAGCATTGTCAAATATGATGAGCGATTACGTCACTTTACGTGACATTTGTCCGACCTCAGGTTTTAATATATTTTTAATTTTTGAAAAGCTATTTGAGTCGCAAGTAAATTTTTACCAAGTTCTAGTATTGTTTCTATGTAAGGTTTTTGTGTTTTGTAAAAAAAAACTTTTTAACAATATTTTTTAATAAATAAAAGTAGTTTTAAGTCAATATATCAAAGTTTTGAAAAGATATTTGAGTCGAAAATGAATTTTTACCAACTTTTATTAATTTTTTTGTTTAGGTTTTTATTTTTTGTAAAAAACAGTCAATTCGATTTTTCACAAAACTTTCCGGAATGTTGAAAAGAATATTTCTTAAAAGAAACAATCAGTTGAAAGCCATAATCTCAAATTTTTGAAAAGATATTTGAGTCGAAAATCAATTTTTACCAACTCTTATTAATTTTTTTGTTTTCAATTTTAATTTTCTCAATATTTTACCAGATGTTAAAAACGTTATTTTTCGTTGCACAAGATTGTTTTGGAGTTAAAATCAATTTGTATTTTGTATATTTTCGGGGTGACAATGGCTATGGTAAAAAACCACAGACGAAATTTTCTTTAGATCCCTTTCTGCATCTTTCTGCACTATTATCTGTATTAAAAAATTTATTTGAAGTCGATATCTATTCTGGTTCTTGAGCTATGGACGACGAAAAAAACGTACCGAACGTTCAGACGTACGAACGTACGTAAAGTACCCAAGCACACACAGACATCTTTTATTTCGACTCTAGAGACCTTGAAACGTCGAGAAATGTAAAAAATTTTAATTTGACAAATCGAATTCATTACAATAACTTTCAATGAAGAAAGAAGTTAATAAACTAGAATTTCATACAGAAAAATGCTTTCGGCTGGAACTTTAAATCATTTGACCACTATTTGTAAATAGTTTTAGCTATCTGGTATTCACGTGCCGGTATCAGAGTATTCCAGTATTATTTTTAATACATTTTAACTTAAATTGTTAGTTTTTAAAAGGAAAATTTCAATAAAAAAAAAAAAGAATGTTGAAATTTAAAAACCAACTATTGGAAAATGAAAATGACAGCTGACTTTAATTTCGAAATTAATGTTTATTTTTCAAACTCCATCAGACAGCTTTAGAAATAATTCTACTTAGTTATTACAGTTCTTCTATAGTACAACAGAATCATTTATTTTTCAGAACTATCAACATTAAATTTCCGTTGAAACTGAAATCTTTTACTCTTAATGTTTGTATGCACTTTTTTGTTTTATGATTATATATTTTTGTTATTAAATAAATAAAGAAGAAAAATTGCTAGAATGAAATAATAATAGATGTGCTCAACTATTCAGGAAGGAGTTTCATTTGCATTAATATTTTGTTCGCAGATAATATTGCATTGCAAACTTAATGATAAAGTGTGAATTTAATTTAAAGAAAAATAAATAGTATTACTAAAATATGAATACATTTTGTTGGGGATTTTTTTAATGTAAGCAATACCTTTAAAAATTTAAACCTTAAGTTAAACCTCTTCTACACAGAAGAAAAAGTTGTCATATTAACAATCGTCTAAATAGTCAATATGGCAATCGTATTCTAAAAATTGACTAAAGAACAATAGAACAATTTTTGATTGTCAATTTTGGGTCAGTATGACAACGAACGTAGCTAATAGAACAATTTCGATAGTCAATATAACAATATGGTCAAATTAAATTACGATTTGTCATATATACTACCACATGTGTCATATTGACTACTGCAGTATTGAATACCGCAGTTGTCGTATTGACTATCACATTAGTCAATATAACAACCGTAGTTTTACGAAGTTTATTTCGTCGTAAATAGCTCAAGAAATAGTAGAGATACCGACTTCAAATAATTTTTTTCATTCAGATTATAATGCAGAAAGATGCGGAAAAGACTCTTACAAAATTGAGTGGGTGGCTTTTTTACCATACAATTTAAAAAAAGGTGAACATTTTGGTTAAAACAATATATATTCTACGAACCAATACATTTTTCGAAATATATTTCAAACATAAGATGATTTTATCTCCAAAATAATTGTGTGTTTTTAACATCTACTCAAATTTTGAGAACAATCAAATGGAAATTTTTGTTTATAGGTTAAAAATAAAAACCTAAAAAAAACATTACTAAGAGTTGGTAAAAATTGATTTTAGACGCAAATATCTTTTCAAAAACTAAAATATTATCTTGAAACTAATTTTTACTCACAGAAAATATTGTTTTCGACATTCAGTAATTTTTTTATAAAAACCCAACGCTCAACATTTTCATTAAAACAATAGTACGCAAATTTTGTAAAAATTGATGATCGGTTCTTGGTATCGCATGAACAATAGACGGTTTTGACTTCAAATTAATTTCATTTTTAAATTTGCATTTGTTAATAAAGAGTGATTTCTTAAAAGCTATAGAAAAGATGTTAGAAAAACACATACAATTCAGAAAAGTGCATACAATCTTTATTTGAATCGATTGTACGGTCCATATAATTTAATGTTTAAAGATTATTTTATGCAAAAATTGATCTTGACTGCGCTTCAAATCGTCACTCCGCTTAATCCAATTTTGGCTTACTATTTCCAACATTTTAGCCGAACTCGCCTCTCAATAAGTCCGTTGTTGCGCGCGTTGTGTGGCATGTGGTACTGTCTTTTTGAAACCACATGTCACGTAAGTCAAGCTCTTGCATTTTGGTGGCGCTCACCTTTAAAATAACGTTACGATTCGCATATCATCTTTGAAAAACTACGGTCCAATGATTGCACCAGCCCTTAAAACGCACCAAACTGTGTCTTTTTTTTGATGCATTGGTAGCTCTTGCAATGCTTCTGGCTGATTTTCACTTCAAAATCGACAATTCTGCTTATTTACTTACACGTTGAGCCAATAATTAGCTTCGTCGCTGAACACAATAAAATGGAAAAAGTGCGCGATGAACTTTTTTAACATTTTGATAATAAAATTCAATAATTTGCAAGTGTTGTTCGTTTGTAAGACGATTCATGGTTTAATTATAGGAAAAACTGAAGATGTTTCACAGTGAAAAAAGACACGAAACGTGCGTCAGCTGTTTCAACCAGTGTTGCCAAAAAGATAATAGCTAACGAACCCTGTATAAGAAATAAAAACTTTTAAGAAATGCTACCAAAATTGGTATTGGGGTAAAAATCTCATTAACAAAAATAGATTTTAAATCAAACTTTTTCATTACATGCAAGAAATTGTAGGTAATTTTTAAGAATAATTCAACAGAAAACTTTTCAAACAAAACACGAAAACCTACAAACAAATTGACAGACGGAATGGGAAGTTATCAGTATGGGTCGCATCCCAGCCTTTTTTTATTCTTGTTTTCCAATAAAAATTACTTAAATCCTCGATGTAAAATCTAGTGAAAAGTACTCTAGATATAGTAGCAAATGACTTATTTAAGTGACATCCTTAGTTCCAAGTCAGAGACAATTTCACAAATTATGAAGCCTTGTCATTAATCTGAACCTCCATGTACAACTTTTATCCTATTATGAAGACCTAAACTAAAACATCGACTAATTACTTCAAACCCAATTCAAGCAATATTAATTTATGAACATTAAATGATGTTAAATGCTATCTCAGTGATATGAGTATTTTTGCTGTTCTGTATGTACGTTTGAACTTATCATGTATTAATTACCTCTCGAGCTATGAAACATTAGCCCTTTAGCTAATTCGTGTTGCACAAATGATATTATTATGCTTATTCAGATTCGAAATACCTATCCATACAGACAATATGTCGATGCTTATATAGCAAAACTTCCATCGTTAACGAATATCCCAATCCAATAATCCTTTCGTTATACATCATATTTGCAGTATTCAAGGATTGTTTGATTTGCTAAAACCAACATTACGTTTCCATTGATGTTCCTTTATTTTCCGTTTTTACAGACATATATGATGTTAGACACACATCAGGCCCTCTGGCGGTTTAATTTGAATAAAGTTTTGTTCATGCTTTTGGATTTTTGCAGAATGAAAAAAAAGTAAAAGCCTAGAAGCCAGACATAAATTCAACAAAATACGTAGAACAGGAAATCTACATATGAGAATTATATAAGAATTTGAATACTTTACTTTGTCCTTGCTATTAGGAATATTGTATGTATTGATTTACCTTGTAGCAGGATAATAAAACAACAGGAGCGTAACAAAAGGGGTTGGGCGTGTGTTTATCATGTATTAAATATCATTTTTTCTTGAAACTTGAAATGTATAATTTAAAATTATTTATCTTTGTACATTTAAGTGACTTTTATATTTATAGCTTAAGAACAATGACTTTTTTTAAATTAAATCACTTGCTATGTACTAGTTAGTTGGTTAGTAGTTCGATAAACGTTGTTTTCATTTCTCATATAACTTGTTTTAAATTCAATATTTCAAGAACTGTCAGAATATTTCATTGACGAATAACACTAGCTACTTCAATTACATTTTATAAAAACAAGCTGGCGAGAATAAAATTTCTTCATGACCACATCAACTGGACCGTTTGAAATGGAGGAATATACTCTGTTCGGACGAGTCCAAGTTCAATTTCAAAGGTTCACATGTTTTCCGTCGTCTTCGCAGAGTCCCAAATCTACGTTATACCTTGAAAATATAATGCTGCCATAATCTGAAGATCAGTTGCCTTAGAAATGAACATTTCAGCAGGACAACTACCAAAAGCACTCATTTAATACGGTTAAGACGTGGTTTAAAAAAAATACGAATTAACGTGTTATAATGGGCAGCACTGTTCTCAGATCACAACACCATAGAAAATCTATGGGATATTGTAGATCGACTAATTTTAAGGATTTATTGCAAAAAACCGATCTGCTTGATCAAATTTAATTGAGTGGGGAATGTTTCCCAAACAGCATTATAAGTAATTTAATTGACTCCTTGCTTCGAAGATGTGATGAAGTGATTATAAACGATTGCTTTTCTACCAAATATTAGCAGTATTTTAGTAAGGTTTAAAAAATACATGTATTTTTTAAAAGTTGCTTTTTTGACCAGGCTAATAATAACTAATTGTGCTATATTTAATGAACTATTACAAAAATGTTTTTTATTTTCCATTAGTTCCCATTGTAAATATTTATTTAAATTTAAAAACAAAACAAAACTGTACAGTAATTGAATCATAAATTTGTTTTTTGATTTTTTAATAATCGAGGCAATTGAATTTGCTTTTTTTTTTGCTAACATTACCCCGAATATTTTTCGAACAAACATTATATTGCCTCCAAATAATCTTACGAGTATGTATAAACGAATCACGGTTTTGAAAAATTTTAAGAGCGATCAAATTGACAATTTAAAAAAAAAATAAAAACCTAAAACAATACGACTAAACGCTTTTAAAAATTAATTTTCAACCCAATTGTAGAAATTGGCTTTTAACTTTTTTTTAACTTCCCATAGGAAGTTATTGTAATGGGTCCGATTTATCAAATTGAAAATTTTGACATTTCTCGACGTTTCAAGGTCCCTAGAGTCGAAGTAACAGATTTTTAGAAAGATGTCTGTGGGTGCGTGTGTACGTACGTTCGTACGTCCGTACGTTCGCGACGTTTTTTCGTCCTCCATAGCTCAAGAACCAGAAGATCGATTTCAAATAAATTTTGTTATACAGACGTCCGTACGTTCGCGACGTTTTTTCGTCCTCCATAGCTCAAGAAACAGAAGATCGATTTCAAATAAATTTTGTTATACAGATAAGATGCAGAAAGGGCTCTCAAGAAAATTGAGTGAGCGGTTTTTTTACCATATCAGTTTGAAAAAAAGGTGAAAATTTTAGTTAACCCTGAATATCTTACGAACCAAAAACGCTAATGACTTGAATTAAATTTTATATAGTAAATTGTATCGTGATATCAAAGAAGTATATTTTTTGAAAAAAAAAAATCCATTTAACGGTATTTTTTATAAATCAAAAAAATTGGCACCTCGAAAATTTTACGACTAAAATATGATTTCATCTCCAAAAAAATTTTGTGCAACGAAAAATAATGTTTTTGACATTTGATAAAATTTTGAAAAATCGAATTGACAGTTTTCTTACAATAAATTAAAAACCGAAAAAATAAAATTAACAAAAGTTGGTAAAAAATGATTTTCGACTCAAATATCTTTTCAAAAATTTGAGATAATAGCTTATAACTAATTTTTGCTTATAACAAATATTGTTGTTAACATTCGATTAAATTTTGAAAACAATCGAATTGAGAGTTTTTTTTTACAAAAAATAAAACTCTAAAAAAATGTATAAAAGTTGGTAATAATTGATTTTCGACTCAAATATCTTTTCAAAATATTCGCTTCAAACTATTTTTTTCATATAAGAGATATTGTTTTCAACATTGGATAAAATTTTTAAAAAAATCGAATTGACAGTTTTTTTACAAAAAATAAAACTCTAAAAAAAACAATACTAAAACTTGGTAAAAATTTACTTTCGATTTAAATAACTTTTCAAAAATTAAAAAGATTAGCTTCAAACTTAATTTATTTCACAGAAAATATTGTTTTCGATATTCAGTAATTGTTATATAAAAATCGAACAGTCCGTTTTTTCATAAACAATAAAATCTAACATATATCCAAAGAGTCTGTTAAAAAACAGTAACTTTGTTTTAAAACTGAAAAATGTACCTGCAAAATAAGTTCTTCTTTAAAAAGTTAAATGTAATAAATTTATAAAAAAACCTTGATTTATCTTTTTTTTTCAAAAATCGTTATATTATTTTTCAAATATTTTTGCATTAGTAAATGAATTTTTTTCAATTTTTCAATACACTATTCACATTTAAATTTTGTCCAAAAAATATGAAATGTTTTTAAGATGTCGAATTTTGATATTATTTTCACATCATAGGAGCTTGTTTTGACAAAAATCACTTCATTCGGTTCTGAAAAGATTTAAAAACAAAATAACTGTTCTTTGCGGTGTACCCTTCTAAAGAAATACAAAACTATATTATTTATATTGAAAGACTCCAAGTTGATAAAAAAAATTGTATACAAATCTATTCGTCGTTTTTCGGAATGTTCGATTTTTCACCCAAAAAATTGACTACTATTATTTTTTGTCTTAAAAAATATACCAACAAATGAACGCCTTACGCAAATCTGCTTCAAATCTTAATTTCCAAGTTTAAACTTGGAGTCGTGGGGACCACTTTTTCGAATTCTTAAAATGTAATTTTTAACATCCCCTAGAAAGTTATTGTAATCGGTCTGATCTGTCAAATTGAAAATTTTGACATTTCTCGATGTTTCAAGGTCTTTAGAGTTGAAATAAAGAGACTAATTATTAATTAATTAAATTTTATATAATGTATTGTAACGTGATACCAAACAACGTTCATTTTTTATAATAAAAATATTTGTCATCTTTTCTTATAAAAAATAAAATCCTAAAACAACCATTACTGAAAGTTGGTAAAAATTGAATTTCGACTTAAACGTCTGTTTCAAAATTTGAGATTATTTCAACTAATTTTATCTTTTAAGATATATTGTTTTCAACATTTGGAAAAATTTTGACAAAAATCGTATAAAATCCTAAAACATAAATTAATAAAAATTTATTTTCGACTCAAATAACTTTTCAAACCTTTGTGATATTCGCCTTAAACTAATTTTTTTTTTAAATATTGTTGTTAGCTTTTAGTAAAATTTTGAGAAAAATCGAATTGACGAATTGTTAACATTCAGTAACATTTTGAGGAAAACCGATAGTTTTTTTTACAAAAAATTAAAAACCTAACAAAAATTAACAGCAGTTATTAAACATTGATTTTCTACTCAAATGTCTTTTCAAAAATTAAAAATCTTGGCTTTAAACTAATTTTATCTCACGGAAAATATTGTTTTTGACATTCATCAATTTCTTATAAAAATCCAACAGTCGGCTTTTCCATACAAAATTCAAATCTACAACAAATAGTTAGCAAAAAATGAAAGTTGAAATAAATAAAGTTAATTATAGTGTATACACTTAAAAAATAACGCGAAGTCTGAAATAAATAAAATTTAAAGGTACGTATACGCCCTGTGTACCATTCAAATTTTTTGCAGTGAATTTTCTAAAGGTAAAAATTCGTATGTTCCATCACAATTTTATTTTGCATGAATATTGTAACACCCTTTATTTACTTAACACTACTATTATTAATTTCTTAGAAAGGTATTACTCTGCCATGCCTTTGAGGTATCACAAATGGTGTGCTTAACAAAACAATACATTTATTTTTGTGTTTGACAGAATGACATATGGGTCATTAAATTCTTTTGCCTCAAGGTATTTGGGAAATCCATCAAGAATGTCACTCGATTTATTTATACAGTATTAAATATTATATTCTATATGCTCCTAGTCGAGATAGGAATTTAATAGAGTGTGTGCTGTGAAATGGAATATATACAAATAATTTTTAATAAATGAATGAACGAATCGACCTTAAATTTCTCAGACTTCATTCTATGACAATAGAAGTTGAAAAAAAGTATTTTTTATTAATTTTAAAATGACACGCCTAAGAAATTTTCGGAACGACAGATAGAATTCATAAGAATTTATGCGACTTTATACCTTGTGATTGAAAAAATCCAGAATATGCACAGCAAAGTCAAACGTAATAATCTATACAAAAAATTGTGTTATGGGGAAAATCTGAACACGAGCCCAAATACGTATTTTCTCATTTCTGCAGTATTATCTATACATAAAGCTCCTTGTGACGTCAGAGATATGATATTCTTTAAAGTCTACTTGAAGTCTACTTGACATCAAAAATTAAATTTTTTAAACCATTTTCTAGTAATGTCACTCCATTTCATAATTCTATTCTGTGGCATAACTCAATATTCATCGGAGAAAATATTGGTAAACAAATTTTCCTACAACTCCAAGAATTCAAAAATAATAAAACTGGGGCCCTTTACCAGGAACTCTTATTTTTTTTTTGTGAAATTTTCAATTTGTGATAGTTCAAAGTGTACTGATGTTGCCGACACCGACAATAAATATGCTATATAGGAAAATCTGGAAAGTCACATTTTTTAAACATAGAAGGGATGAACAATGTTATGGAATTCGGGAATAAAAATTCGTGCTTAACAAATATTTGACTACCTTTTAAGTTGTGTGATGACAGTTCGATGGAAGAACATTTAAAAAAAAAATACTACATACATTTTTCCTCTTCAGGCCTTTTACATCATATGCAGTAAAATTTTATCAAAATAAAAATTTGTCGTTTCTTTTGAACTTTTGCGATGTTATTGCAGCCTTACATTTGAAAAAAAATTATATGTAGTTTATTTTTATTTGCAGTTAGTTTTCCAAGATACACATTAAAGTGATTTGAAAATGGAATTACTTATTGGGCGCTTTTTTATGAGCTTGAGAATTTTAAATGAAAAGAGGCTGGAATTCGACCTACACTCTGATAACTTCCCATTGATGCCTTTCAGGTCGATACTTCTACAAAATATTAATAACTAAATTGTTTGTAAGATGTTGAAGTAAATATCTTTCTATGTTCTTAAGATACTTTTTTCGAAAACCATTTATTTAGTTGTTTTTGTAGGTTTTCATTTTGACCTTTCTTTAAGAATGAAAAGTTATCCAATAAAATTTTCTAAAAAATTGCTTAAGACTTAACAAAAATATTTTACATATGATAAAAAAAGTTGGATTTGAATATTTGCTTCTTTTTAACCTCTGTTTTTTCAAAACGTTATTCATTTTAATTCATAGAATTTTTTGAAGATTATTTTGTATAGAATTAAATAATTTTGAATTCAATACAAAAGAAAAGGATCTTTGCTTTCGATTAAATACCTTTTAACCTATACATCTGACCGTATGGTGGCAATGATGCAGTTAAAAATTGACATCCAATGCTTCAAAAGTTTTTGGATTGTCTACGTAAGGCAATGAATTGTTGGAAACCCACACAAAATAATTGAGAGGCGTTAAGTCGAAGAAGGAGGGAGCAATTAACAGAACCACTTCTGAACATTAAGTTGTCACTTTGCATGAAAAGGTTTCCAAAACCAATGCCCATGTTTAGTTGATTTATTTTTGGAAAGAAACAATCAAGCAGCCTTCGCTATTGACCGCTGCTTTCTCATCCTGGAAAACATAAGGACCAATAATTCTAGTAGCTTGTAAGCCTTAATTCAGTTTAATAGACACACTTGTAAGTCCTAAACAGTTTGGGGATGGTCCTTAGTCGAAATGCTGACATTTTGTTTATTGATGAACCCATTTAAACAGAAATAAGCTTGTCACTAAACCCAATTGATGGAATATCGAAAATTGTTCACTATTCATCAGTATTAAGTTTGTTATCATATTCATTACCATAAACTAAACTTTCCTCTCATATTGGAAAACCTGATCAGATATATGAATTATTTCGTGGATTAATTCATAATACAGATAATTGTTTCAATAAGTATTAAATATCAATTTAATGAATTAATTTATCACGCTTTGCATAATTATAAAATTATAGTGATTCCGTTTAGCAATATTATAATTGAATCATATTCTCATCATCAGTGCGCCAAATAATTGCTTATATCAACTCACAATCCACATGATATTAATGCCAAAGTACATCATGAATCCGTTCTGTATTATGATAACAAAAAGCTTGGATAGAATGACTAAAAACTGATGTCATAAAAGCAAATAGTTTCTTCAAATGTAATTCTAATAAGATACAAACATAATTACCAAGAGCATTACATTTATGAAAAAAGGGTTCCGCGTCGTGTTAATATTCCTCAAAGTCTTAAAAAATAATAACATCAACATTTTGTGTAAGACAAAAAGAGTTTGAAGTCAACTATGTATGTATATCTTTCCTTATTCTCAAAGTTACAAATCTTGTTTTGTATAAAATAAAACTACACGTTTTTAACTTTAAATAAGTTTATTTTTCTACTACTAGAAAATTACACACTTACAACACTTCGATATGAAATGGTCAGCTTACAAGAATCGACTAGACTTAAAGCTATGCGACTGTACCAAACATCGCTTGTTCTTTTTGATTTCAATCAAAGACTTGATAAGAGCTCTCTCTTGTTCAGTTTACGGTTAATGCCGTTTTTTTGTCATTTACCAAATTTGCATTTATGGAATTAAAATCAAAGCTGTTTCTTTGAGTGAAATCATTGAGAACAAATAGAAATAATGATTGGGGTGACCAGCTGTCATAACTTTTCCCCTTTTTAAATGAAGACGTCCTCGTCTTTATGTTTAAATAATTATTGTACACTTATAAAAAAAAAATGTATAATGATAATGACATTGGTTTTTAAAGATATTTTTCAAAAATTTGGTTTATATATTTTAATATTTTGATTTAAAAAAAAATTAATAGATACTTCTTGTTCTTAATAATTGCGATTAGAAACAAATTTTAAGTTGAGAGAAAACAAAATAAATAGAATTTTCGCCTTAATATTTTAATCAAAAATATTTTCACTAAACAAAAATTGTCATCATCTGTGAATTTATCAGATTTATCTAATAAAAAAAAATTAATTAGAGCAAGGATCTAAACATTTTAGCTCTTTCATGACCAGCTAAATTTCAACTTTGAACAAAACTTTTGATGAACACCTATTAACAAACATCTATCTCAAATTTTCCTTGTGAACCAATTTGCCGTCGATTAGAACCTTTGTTCCCAGATCCTTTTGAACTATTTTTTTAATAAACAGTTTGCGAAACTTATTTCCAACTCGCTTATTTGTTCTAACGAAAACTTCGTCACCGGGATGATAAGTCAAAGTAAATCTTTTTTTGTTATGATAAACGAGATCTTTCCGTTGAGTCTCAGATATTCTTTCTTTAATTTCTTGTTGTAAATGAGGAGAAATAGAGTGAATTACATCAATCGGTCGATAGGTAGTTACTGAGTGAATCGTCCTATTGTACTTGACCGTGGCAAGTAAAAGGAGTTCAGAAGTATCAGTAATATCCTTTTCTAACTTTATACACCTTGCTATCTCAGATAAAGTGTTATGGAACCTTTCTACCTGTCCATTTGTAACACTGTGAAAAGGTGGTGTATTATACATGGTTATTCCAAAGTGATCTCTTAACAGTGATGTAATACTTTCAAAAGTGAATGCTTTTTCATTGTCACAAACAATTGTTTTTGTATCCTTAAACAAATTTAAAATTTCTAGGATAGGTTCTTTTACATCAATTATTGCTCGTGATTTGATTCGTTTTATCACAGCCAATTTGGAAAACTTATCTACACATGTCAAGAAATGAGATCCCGCTGTTGAGTAAATATCGATGTGAATAATTTCACCTGTATAGGTAGGTAGAGGAGTTTTCCCTATTTTCGGTTTTGGTGGGTATCGCTGGTACTTTGCCTCCTTACATATCGCACAACTAGATACAATTTCCTTTAGTCTTTTACGAATGTTTGGAAAATAATAGTCGGTTAAAATCTGGCACTCGTTTTCACGAGCAGATCTGTGCGCTCGATTATGTTTAGTCGAAAGAATTTCCGCCTGATCATTTGGGTTGAAAATGTCATTAACCATTTTCTTGGTGTGTACAAATTTTACAGACGGAAACATGGATATAAGTTTGTCTTGAATTTGACCGAGTACAGGCAAGTCACAATGGATGGCATTGACACAATTGGGTTTTATTACTTCTTTCAACAAATTAATTAGATTTTCCATATTGTTAAAAGTGATGGAATGCCTCAATTGAGTTTTAAAAATAATTTTTGTCGTTTTAAGTAGGTCCTTACTTACAATTAGCTGGTTGCGAAAACAGTTGAAAGGGTTTTTGACACAATTTATTGTTTCAGTACAAGAGACTTCACTATGAACTGTTGATGCATTGGAGTTTTCTGGCTCTTGAAGTGTGTTTAAATACTGCCTGGACAACGCGTCCGCAACGAAATTTTCTTTGCCTGGCTTGTAATGAAACACTGGTGAAAATTCTTCTACAAATGCCCGCCACCTCTTCAGTTTTGTGTTTGGTATTTTGTCCGATATAGCGAAAGTCAACGGCTGGTGGTCTGTGTAGATGTTAAGTCGATTGACTCCGTACAAGTAGTGTCGCAATTTTCGCAACGACCAAACAATGGCTAATAGTTCTCGCTCGTTGGTAGCAAAACTTTCTTCCGTAGAGGAGAGAGTTCTAGAGATCATAGTGATTGGCGTACCATCCTGGGATAGGACAGCTCCAATCGCAAAGGACGAGGCCTCAGTAGTCAAATCAAAAGCTTTGTTGAAGTCGGGATATAAAAGCAAAACGTCTTCTGAGGCCAATATTTGTTTAACTTTTTCAAAGGCCTCAAGTGCTTCGGCGTCCAACTCAACCTTTTTATTTTTTGACTGATTTTTACTAATATTGCCATTCTCACCCCGTAAATACCTTGTAAGAGGCTTTGTGATTTGAGCATAGTCACGTATAAACCTTCTGTAATACCCAGAAAGTCCAAGAAAAGACTGCAAACTGCGAAGGGTTCTAGGAGTTTCGTAGCCGACAATATCTTTTACCTTATCAGGACAAGTTTTAATGCCTTTGCTTGAAGCCTAAAAATTCTACTTCCTTTTTGAAAAATCTCGATTTTTCTGGTGCAACTCGCATGTTGTCCTTGTAAAGCAATTGTAAAATGGTTTCTATGTCTCGAAAGTGCTGCTCTTTTGTTTCTGAAAAAATTATAACATCGTCTATGTACACGTGACAACATTTCCCAATCTCTTTTCTCAAAACATCATCTATTGCTCTTTGGAAAATGCTGGGTGCATTTTTGAGTCCAAATGGAAGCCGACAAAATTCATATTTTCCGTTATTTATAGAGAAACCTGTTTTTTCTCGATCAAGCTCACAAAGATTTATCTGATGAAATCCCGATTTCAGGTCAATAGTGGTAAAAAAAGAAGCCTTCCCAAGATTCGCTAGAATACCAGCCGCATTTTCCTTTTTCCATTTTCGTCATTCCCTTTTTTGTCAACAACCCACACGGGATTGTTGTATGGGGATCGCGAAGGTCTAATGATACCGTTCTCTAACAAGTTTAAAATTTCTTTATTTACAAACTCGGATGCTGACATGGGATATGGATAGGATTTGGAATAAATAGGGTAATTATCGGTGGTTCGGATAGTAGCAACAATACTGGTATTAAATGGTAGAGATTCATTGGCGTTCTTAAAAAACTTTGGAATTTCGAGTTAATAATTGGGAAAGTTCATTTTCATCCATAGGAGTATCTCTGTCTTGTGTACTATTTACGTCTCTACAGTAGAGGTACAATCATTTTTCTTCTCCCCCATTATAAAACAAAATTCCCTTAGACACGTTTAGTTTTGCTTTTATTTCGTTAAGAAAATCAAATCCTATAATGCCATCGAATGTTTCTAGCGTGGGAAGCACAAAAAAAGTTGCATTCCTATTAAAAATATTCACAATACACTTCGACGTAACATGGCTCGTCCCATGAATGGATTTTACAGCAAAAGGTTTATTTATAGGTACGATACCTTTCAGTGAATTGATATTTCGAATATAATTTTTTGATGCACCTGTGTCTACTAAGAGCTTTACTTCTCTACCTGCCAGGGTGCGACCTACATAGGGCAGGAGAGATTTTCCTCTAAAAAATTAATTTCATCGGATGACTCTTGATTGCAACACACCTTGTCATAACCCGTCTGTTCATCTTCATTTTCCGACAACCCGTTTCCGTAATGGTTTTCAAAGAGATCATTATCATCATCATACTGTGGCTCTGAATCATAATCGTATGCATATGCTCGGCTTTCTGCACTAATTGTAGGCCGACACTTGTTTTGGTGAATGTGATTAACTCTTTGAAAATTTGGTTGTGTTTGTCTGTCAGAATCGCGATGTCTCTTTAGTTAGAAACATTTAGAATTTCAGTTTGGTAGTTGTTGAGATCGTGCTTGATTATTGTAAGCCATTCGGCCTTGGGATGAAGCTTGATTTTGTAATGAAGGTGTTATTATATTGCTTGGATTTTTATAGTAGGAAATAGTCGGATCTAATTCCATTTGAGTTGGTTTCGATTGCAAGTGGCTAGAGGAAGAAGGCTTATAATGAGGAGAATTAAATGAACTATAGTTGTTGGCATTGCTGTATTGTCATGGTGGGAAGTTAATTGAGCATTCATTTCTGTTAGAGAAAGAGCTCGCGAACACATATCGCGCTTGATTTGACTCTAACTCTTGTGCTAGGGCGAGAGCTCCTGGCATATCAGTAGGCTGTGATGAAAATAAAATGTCGCCAATTGGCTTTCTTAACCCGGAAATAAAAATTCTTAACACATCTTGGCGATATTTCTGGCTAAGTGAATCAATTAAGCTTGTATTTCCTTGGTGAACCATTATAGTTTTGTTAATAATTAATGTCAATTTCTTTTCTACTTCGTCATAAAATTCTATTATTGATAATCTTCCCTGACGTAAGGTTGACATTTCTTGCTCTATCAAATATACCGGTCTCTTGTCCGCATATGTAAAATCTAATCGGGACATAATTGCTTTAAAATTTAATACAGTATTAAAAGAAGACAAGACTTGATCCGCAGATCCAACGACCTTATTCCTTATAATAGCAAATGCCTGGTAGTGCTTCGAGCTTCCCTCAAACCTCTCAAACAATTTATAAGCTGCAAAAGCAGCTTGACGCCATGAAATGTATCTCACCTGCTCCCCTTTGAATTCAGGTAAAGACTTTACGAGGTCTAACGACTCATCACAAGTTTTTCCTGCCTCAATCCCTACTGGTTGATAAACTTCTACGGCTCTTGGTGTTTCTAGCTGCCTAAGTCTCACTGTCAGTTCATCAATTGTATTGTTAAAAGTCTGCCTCGTTTGCTCTGTCGCAGCTTGGACAGCAGCACTTATGATGGCATTCATTTATTCAGAATTCATTTTGGCACAAGTTTTAGAATTCATATATTCAATAATGTAAACAAAAAATTATTTAGCAATTTGTTATATTATAAGTTATAACCATAGTAAAATTAAAGAAAGGTGGGAAACGAAATAGCAAACCAAAAATGTATTCTTAAACTAAATTATGAGCTAATTTTTAAATATTCGGTTAGTTACAAAATAGATAATTTTTATTTTTTTTTAAATTACAAGTAAATAATTTATAATTATTTTAATTAGTTGTTTAAGTCAATGTATGGATGTGCTACGCTCTTCTCTTTTTATCTTCTTAGGATTGTTTGCTGCACATCAAATTTTCTTCACGCTTTCGCTGGTAAATTTTGTACGATTCTTTTACTTTTAGAACTTGAATGAGCTCTTACTCATTTCTCCATCAAGTTCTCAAGCGTTAGAACTCTAGGGTAGTTCGGCTAAGGTAATAATTGACTATCATATTTTTGATATTCAAAATGACTATCATTTTCATTTCGTCTGTGTTAGATAATTCACCTCAATTCAATTCGATTAAACAATTTCAGAATATAATTGTCAAAATTCATTGTTGCCATGGTGAAATTTTAAATTGATTTCTATAACTTTTCTTAATAAAAGTATCAAACTGGCTGTGCTTCATTAACATTTTTACTTTTCTGGTGTTTTTTCGAATGTCGTTTCTACACGAAAATAGGTAAAACAAACATTTTCTATTCGTTGGAAAATGTTGGAAAATTACAATCAAACTTTTTTTTGTGACAGATCAAATTCGATTATTGTCATTTATCAATAATCGCCTTAGCCGATTCAATCCCTGATTTATGTCTCAGTCTGAAATATAACTTTGATTTAATAGACCCCCAACAATGTTTTTACTTGTACGAGATAAAAGTTTAAACAAATCTGTTTGTAGAAGATAAGACGCCTGTTTTGACATTATGTGTAAACTTTTATCAAAAATGTTTGCTTTTCTCATCTCGACAATAATCTTTTTATTGAATCTTTCTAACACACGATTTCTTGAATGGTGGCTCTTCACAGTCGACTCTTCAATGTTTGGTGGCCAAATTTAAGACAACCGATCTAGTAAATTATCAGCCAATACCCGGACGTTTAAGAAACTTAAAATCGGACGGGAACATCGCCGCGGTCCATGAAAGTGTACAACAGAACCCGAGCCAGTTTATTTTTCGCAGCACCGTGAATAAGAATTCGGCCTTTCGCAGACTTCAACTTGTCGAATTTTGCGATCGGACTTGGGCCTACACTCGTACAAGATTCAAAGTCTAATAAATAAAAGTTTTCACCTCAAAAAATACAATTATCTTTGAAGCAATTTAAATTTTTGTTTTCAAACTTTAATATGTCACTTTCTGTAAATTGCTATAAAAGAAACGACTTCCGCAAAATAAAACTTTATAAAATATAAAACTGGTCTTTTATTCCTCACGTTACAACTTGCCCCCAGCCTGTTACAACTAGCCCCAATCACGGGGTAAGTTGTAACACTCGTCATTTTTTTTTTAAATCGTTTCTACAAAAAGTCGTTACAGGTTTGATTACATTTTTTTTTGAAATCGATATTTAAAAAGTTGTAAATTGGAATGGTATTGCTAGGTTTCCTAAAAACGAAACAAGTAAGCTTTCAGAGCCAAAAAACAAAAAATTGTTACAACTAGCCCCCCGCTCCCCTACTCCACATTTTTGAAAGGCCTTTTTGATTCTTTTGATGTTATTATTTGAAAAACTAAATTTATTGTAAAACGGCTCTTAAGATTTGTCCGACTTAAAAAGGCATCTTTTAAAAGATATTGCTACAAACTTTAGATTCTTAAACTTTAAAACATCGAGAAATGTGAACATTTGCAATTTCACAAATCGTATCGACTGTAATAACTTCCAAAACTATGTTAATATTATTGAAAACTTATTCAACAGATTTTAATTACACTAAAGAATAATTCACCTGTTATCAAAAATGTTCGCAAATGTTGATGATTCTTAGTTATTTAATTTCATTAATTAATTAAATAAAGCATTATTTTTGGTACATGTTTTAGTTCGAATAAAAGTGAAAGCCAAAAAAACACAAATGTAAAGAGTTCTCCATCATCGAATATTTATTTTAATTGAAAAGCCCGACAAACAAAGTCTTTTCGCCACACCCTATACAAGTAGTTATAAGAAGATAGATGCTGAAAAAATGCATTTCCAGAAAACCAATTTCATGCTCATGCATTTAATATCCCGCTGCATGTTATTTGATGAATTCTCTAGATTTTAAAATCTTCATTGCGTTATATATGTATGTATGTAAGTACCTTATAGATATAGTAATAGTAGTCATCAGCATCATCATCATCATCATCATCATCATCATCATCATCAACTGGATAAATAATATTTCCTTAAAAAATATACCACAACTTGTAAGTATGCCATTCAATTTCGATTCTTCGTTATTGAATTCGGAATTGAAAATGTAATCCTTGAACGTAGAGTATATATTCGTTTCGTTTTCGTAACTTACCTACCGACACACATACATAAATACATAATATTATATCGATTGATTTATCCTATGCACCATGTAGCTTTCCATTTTTCATATCAATACGTCTTGTCAGTCAATGTTGATTTCACATTTTTCATACTTTGGTTGGTACCTTCATCACAGAAGCTTCTATAATGTAATATAAAAATATGAAAATGTACGTATAAAAAATACATCTTATCATAAAATATGAATGGAAACCCTCTCTTGGGTGTTAAATTAACATTCAACTCACTCACTCAAGTGGAAATCGTTTTTCAAAAATATAAGACTACCAAAAAACGTAACTGTCATAAATTCAACAACGTCAACATAAATGCTTCTGACAATTTTCTTCGGTGTTTTTACTTTTTACTTTTTGTTTTTCAAATAAAGTAATATATATTACTTTATGAAATCAAAAAAATTCTCAAAACCTATAAAACCATGATAGAAAATGAAGTTGATATGAACTTATGGAATAAACATCCATACAGCGTACTTAAAGTATGGATAGATAAAGGTTTCAGTTTCTATTGTTTTATTATCCTCAAGTGAATCGATTTTTGATGTAAATACAGATTTATTTCTGATTTATTCTTGATTATGGATAAAATGAAAGGATTCAATCCTTTATCGTGTTGTTTTTTCTGTTTTTCTTGTTTCATCTGATAAAAGGATGTTCATGTTGATTGTGAAGATGAAACAAAAAAGTTTTATCCTTTGAACAGTTTTGATTTCAATTTTGTTTTTGTTGAATGAGAGTAAACCGCCAAAAATTCAAATGAAAAGTTGTCAGTAGGTAGGCAAGGTACACGTATTTTCCGTGGCGATATAAAATTACGTAGACAATTGGAAAAAACCCAAAAGTTGAAAAGAATTTTCAATTTTTTGTTTCGGTTCTGATATTGATTGCGTGTACAATTGTTTGACTATTTGAATGGAGGAGAGTAGGTCTAGGTCTTCTTTCCCTATATTTTTTGTTTCAATCACATAAATTCGATTAGGTTCGTATGTATGTTCGGTAGGTCTCTAAGTTCAATATTCTTACTTTACATGTAGGGAGCTTATGAAGTAAAAAGATACCTGCGAAATGACAAACGACTATGAATGTGACAGTGACAAGCCTTTCAATTCAATTTGATTTGATTCCCTTTACATCTTAGCAAAGTTTATTGAATAGAACATGAAATGGAATTTATTTGAATAGATTTTAATAGCTTGAGTATTGGAGGTACGCGTTTGGACTTTGTAATTGTTAAGAACATTCATAAATTCAACAGATTCAATTTTAACGTTAACAAGAAATTTTGAGGTAAGAACTATGACATACAAAAATATGAAGATTCTTATTTAAAATACTTAAGTATATTACTTCATTAGCTTCTTGTAGAAAAAATAAGTAGAATTTTCGTTACAATATGTTTCTTAATTTGGCTTCTTTAAATATACAAAAAAATTTTCGTAGTGCTCCAGAAGGTTAGCCCCCATAGAACCTGGTTTTCTTTTCTAAGTTTTCTCAATGAAATTGTTTTTGTTTTAGTTTTAAAAAAAAATAAGAGGCTAGGATGCCACCCAAACTTATAACTTCCTATCTAGTTTGTCAATTTATCTTGCTTAAAACTTTAATAAAATGTAAACAAAAATATTTTGTATAAGATAAATAATTTGAAGTCAATATTTGTCTTTGTTATCTTAAAACTTGAGTCAAAAACCATTTTTTATCAGTTTTTTTGAAGGTTTTCGTGTTTTGTTAAAAAAAGTTGAATTTTTCTAAAAACTAATTCTTGAAATGAGCTTCGTCGCTGAACACAATTTTTTGACAAGAGAAGTGGATCTTCGATTAATTTTTCAGGAACCCAACTCGCATTTGAGGTAGATCGTTCGGCTCATAACTTTGCACCAGTTGTATTTTGAAATGGTTTACACCGCCATTTTGTTGCTGGTTAGTGGAGAGGAGAGGAGCGTGAATAAAGCAGTGAAACTACCATACCGTCACAGGAACATCTGGAAAAGAAAAGAGGAACACCAGGAAAAAGGGAAAGAGTGTCTTCTCCTGAGAACGTGGACTTCAGCTCGTCGGAAGTGGGGGGGAGGGGGATTTTGTTCCCGGAATTAAACGTCACCTGCAGCCAAAAACATAAATCAGGCCGGTTAACTAAAAACAAATTTCAAAATTTGACGTGGACGGACGTTAAGCACCCCAAGGGCACTGCCGATGTTAGTGCAGTGTGGCCTTTACCCACCAACCATGAAAATCCTTCGGAGATTTTCATAATTGCGTTGTCGTTCCAGTGGAAATCAGGTTCTTACCATCGTTGAAAATCGGCTACCATCTAGACCCCTGAAAATTTCTTCAGTGAACCATCGTTTCATTCAGGTGAAACAGAAACAAAACCTAAATAGGAGTAACAGAGGCAAACGGCTCCGAATTGAGAATTCACCGGAATTGCCACCTCTGCTTCAATTCTTACAAACGCCCCACTGACATAGCACTTAGTTCTTTAGATTATGTCATTAGCATTTGCTAGTAATTGAACGGACTTTTGAAAGATAGTACCTCTAGTTTTGACGTAGGAGCTCTGCACTATTCTTTCAAGGACAATATGTGAAGGAAATCGCATGGAAGCGCACCACCTTGTCTAAATTCTTTCTTGTCATCGAAAGGATCTATTAAGTAGTTTCCAACCTTAATGGAGCAGCCCAAATTTTTCATGGTCATCCTGCACTAATGGACGAGTTTGTCATGCCAAAGCTTAACATAGCTCTATAAAATTCGTCTATGTAGATGTGTTCATATGCGGCCTTGAAATCGATGAAAAGATGGCGTTTGTCAATTTGATGTTCTATTGTTTTTTTCCAGGATAAGTTTTCATGTGAGAATTTAATCGACTGTGGACTTTCCAGTTTTAAAACCACAATTATAACGACTTGTCAGGTTGTTGAAGAATGGCTTTAGACTACACATATTACGGAAGAGAAGATTTTGTAAGCAATGTTAGGTATGTAGATTTGTTCAGTATCTGGCAAAAAATACTTAGGTTCCATTTATCAGGCATGCTTTCTTCCGAACGTATTCCACAAATCAGTTGGTGCATGCGTCTAACCAAATTATCTCCAGCTGCTTTGAAAAGCTCTGCATTCAAGTTTATCTGGTTGCTTTGTTAGGCAGTTTTTACTTCGACTTAGTCGGGAAGACGGGATTGTTAGCTTTCATCGTCTATATTGAATGGAAAATCCTTCCTGACAGCGGAATTACGGTTGCAGAAGTCTGCAAAAGTGGTCCTTAATTATCCCTAACATTGACTGCGGTTCTACAATGATGTCTTCACTTTGGGTCTTCGCAGTTTTCGGTTCAAAGGCTATTTGCATCTTGGCAATGTTGCCACTGGTTCTCCAATCTCTATGTTGGTGGCAAAGAACTTCGAAAGAGGTTAGTTTTGATGTTGGTGGCAAAGAACTTCGAAAGAGGTTAGTTTTGACTCGATTGGAGAAGGATTTGGCAATGACTTGTAGTTTTTTGACGTTGTATCGTCTCCCAGCATCTTACTATTGTTCCTCGGGTCTGGAAACCCAGAGTGCTAGGATGGCAACAACAAGTCAAGGCGATGTTAGCTCCTCAAAAGAGTTCGAACATCTATGAAGCTGGGAGAACTCCAAGTTCTTTTGTGGATGTTGAGGTGTGGAAAACGCGTACGTGCTTTCATGACCCGCAGCAAATTCTATGAGATTAAATCTGTTATCGGAAGTGCTGTCGTTCAGGCTGTTCTTCTGATTTCAAAATCAGTATTGCCAAAAAGAATGTAGCAAAAATAACCTATTAGTTTAAATACAAAAATACCTTTTTTAAGGTTACAGCATTTTTTTGATATAAAATTAAGATAAGCAAGTGATATTTTGACATTAATTTTTTTTCTTGTACAGCATTTGATGTACAGTATTGTAAATTTGCAGTGCTTAGCCTAATTTATTTAATCAAAGACTTACAGCATTATAACCAAAGAGTATTCTTCTGAAAAACATTATTTCGAACCCTTTTCTTTAAATAATTTTTCTATAGCAATCTCGATTGACCGTAACATTTTGCCCTGCATCGTTTTCAAAGTAGAACGGTTCAAGTCAGGCACCTATAAAGCACTACTTAATAGAAGGTTTTTGAGAATGTACCTGCGTCTCACCATACATTTCAGAATTATCACCACTCCAAATATAGAAGTTTTGTTTATTGACGTCCATTAATTTCAATAATCGGTGAGCCATTTAAAAACTATCTAAACTCTTGAACTTTTTAAGATGTTAATAAGTAATTCTTATCCTCTAATTTTCGGCATATTCGTAAATTAAAATTAACTATGTTAATATTTTTGTAATCATTGAAAGTCATTACATAAAGATAAGTAAATATTGGGTTATGAAAGCTTTTTACATTAGAGGCTCTCAGTCGGCTTCTCTGAATATGGGTGGCAACAATGACATATACACAAGCACAGTAAATAGTTTTCCTCAAGATGAAACATTAATTACGAAATGGAATTCGCATCCAAGTTAATTTCCATAAAATTTATTTCCAAAATAATACTAAAAGTGTTTGCTTCAAAAAGCTTATAAACTCGTGTTAAAGAAGATTGAAAATACATAAATGAGTATAAACTTTCTATAATTGTGGCTGAACATTTTCTTCTTCAGTGACTATGCGATGTGACCTGAGGGAACACAATAAACAGAAACTAGTACCACAAATACCATGAATTACTTTTTCCCCTTTAAATATTTTAAGAGAGGTTGTTTAAAATCCGCTTAGGGAGTGTACTGAAACTATTGGAATACTCTATGTTATGCTAATTACTAAATTTAAACGAAAATCGATGTAAATTCTTGGTTCTATTTAGAAAGGATTTTCAATTCATATTAAAGGGATATTTGTGTAAACGTTTTTGGTTGTAAATTTATCAATTTACGATGTAACAGAAAATAATAGTAGAACTTGGAAAATAAATCATATGGTTCAAGGATGGATTAAGAACATGAACTGTTTTAACATATATGGTATTTTTAATGTTTTTTGATCGCAATAAATAAATGTATCTTCTAAGTAAAACAATTACAATCTTTGTTTGAATAAAAAAAACTACTAATGTTTTACTATTCTATGATTTTAAAGAAAAAACAAACACATGCCAATTGTTAATAACTAGAAGTTGTTCTTAGCATGTGGTTAACAGATTTAAGCTATGCTACAACTAGTGCTAGATTTCTGTGGCAACTTGGCCTTCACTCAACAAACTTCTCCATTCAGCTGGGTGTGTAGCTAAGCTAGATGTCTCCAACTGCGTTTTTAGTTGGGTGCGGTCACTTACAACTTATGTTCACCAATGAGATCTATTTTATTCACATTTACAACTGCTACAGGTGACAATTAATTATTTTACAACATGATGATTGTCAAAATTTGTTCCATAAACAATTTGGAAATTTGTAGAATTGTAGAAAAATACGCGACAATTGTCTTCTTTTAGTTTCATAAAGGATTTTCAAGTATTTTCTCACAGTTGTCAGGAATTTTTTGACAAGTTCTAAATTTGGTCTCCTTATAATAAGTCGCAGTGCCGGTGGTATCGAAACGACTTAGAATCGTTAATTAGCCTTATTTGGAGAATTAGGTTCATGTACAAATTATCAATTTGATTAAATTTCATACACGTCACTTTTCAATAATAAAACACTGCGTTCTGTTATTTCTAACATCAAAAAAATTGGTCGGGCAACGATAAAAATTAAAACAAAATGATCGTTTTATAGTCACAACACATTTCAAGGCTATTAATTGAAAAATTGTAACAACAAATTTCTCCGTAATATTGGTAAGTATGTCAAGTATTTGTCATGGTATTTGTCTGCCAAACTTGTCACCAGTCCATATTTTCGAAAATACGGTTTTGTCAGACAAGAGTGACAAATTTGTAGAACAGTCACCTGTCAATTTTTATGAAATAGGGCCCTGATTTCTGGTCTTCGTCTGCTGCACTATCTCATGGGGGTGGATTCAAAGACCTTCCGGGCAACGTGGGTTTAATTGCGCTCTTTGTAACTCATCTATCCCAGGCGTTGGTTTTTTTCGTCCTTTTGACTTAGTCTACGTCGTTGTACAGAGCGTATATCTCGTCGTTTCATATTCTTCTTCAATCATATTATTCTACACATCTTAGATACCTTAGATCACGCGAGGAACTTTAGTCTCAAAACATCCTAAGGTGCTTTCGTCCTGTTTTGTCATAGTCTATCTTGATGATGATCATGGTCTTTCATAGTAATATTTTGGTTGCTCAAAAGAGGGCTTTGCTACTCAATTGCTTTCTAGGCCAAAAGAAGCAGTGGATAGAAAAAGAGTATAATCTCAGTTTGATCTCAGAGCTGGGTCCCTTTTTACTAAACACTTTTCACTATGCATTTTTGCCATTACCTTTCACTAAATGCAAATTTGCAAAGTGGAAATTATTGAATTGAAAAGTTTTCCACTTTGCAAAATACGTTTTACAAAGTTTTGTTATTTTGTCAAATATTTGTTCGTTTTGTTTCACCAAACATTGCAAATTATGCTTAGAATTTTGAAAAGAAAATTGTAATTTGTCCAATTTACCGTAGAACATGAATTTTTAATTTTAGGGTTAACGTGTTGTTTTATCTTAATTTCAAAAATATCTGATTTTGTAGGTTTTTTTTTTAACCCATAGACATCGTAGCCATTTTTCAATGGAATTTGTAGATAAAATCAAGAAGAAATAAAACTAAAAATTAAATTTGATACCAGAAATGATTTTGCGACAAAAGAAATTTTCGATTATCGAAAAGTACCATCAAATGTATGTTGTCTTAAATTATAAATAAACTACAATTCAATAGAGACAGGAATATGTGTTAAATTCCCTTGCAAACACTTGAAATGACGCCAAATATCACGTTGTTGCATCGGAATAAGCAAAGCAAACATCTTCAGAGAAGTTCATCGTCATTCATGTCACAAAATTGTTTAGACATAGCCTCACAATATTTGTTTAAGAAGGATCTTAGTAAACACAATCCAAGATTTAATTTGCTAATTTTTAAATTGCGAAGTTGTATTTTAAATTGGTGAAACACTTATACTTTTCACTTTTCAAACAAAGTCTGAAATATTGAAAAGTGAAATGTCTTTTAACTTTGCATTTTATTTTGCGGGATATTATTTTTTTGCAAAGCTGCAAAGTGAAAAGTGTTTGGTGAAACAGGCTAATGGTTTCGGCAGAGAAATTACCTCACGTCACGAAAATATCTACGTCTGTAATAACAACACGTTCTTTGTTCTACCCTAATTAACCGCTAAATCCATGTTTGCCCCTCTGTTTTAATGCTGATAAAAGGACCATTGACGTCACACTGTGCTCTTTCGATAATTTTAATCTCCCTAGCATATGCGAGCTATTACATTGATTTAAAAAAAAATTGAATTTATTTAATTTTTAGTCAAACAAATCAAACAAATTAAAAGTAAAAAATAGAGACATTTTTCTACGGTACTGTAATTTCCGACGGATGTAGCTTTCGAAAGTGAGATTACAAAAGAACGTAGGTGACAAGAATAGCACAATAATACTAAGCAGTACTTTCACCAAAACTGCGTTTTATATAAAATAAAATGCTTCTACTGGATTTGATGACAATGCAGCCTCATAAGGGAATAAAATAAAAACTCATTCATAATTTATTTTCATTGAGTAAACAAAAAAAGAATGGATTTTTTTTTTAAATTCTATGTCATTTAACTTTAACGCTGCCATTTGATATAATTTTTTTTATCATATTTATCGATTGAAGTAACAGGTGAGTACATATATTTGTAAACGATTTATTAAATACACAAAATCAAGTTTAACTTTCACACACAGTTTTGTTAATGCCTCATATGCATAATACTCTGTATTTATTTTGTACAAATAAAACTGAAAATTTTTTGGAAATAAAAACTTATTGAAATATTTAACATAAAATCTGCACCTAATCCCGGTCATTTCAATGGCCAGATTCCAAAGTGAAACCGCGAACCAAATCTGAAAAGCTTTAATTTTATTTTTTTCCTTTACAACTTATGTTTCGACACAACCCACAATGTACAATATTTTTTCATTGATGGTTTTTTAAATATAGTTCGCAACTCATATAGCAAAAAAGATGTTTTAACCGTCATACATAGATTTGTATTTTTATATTACATTACGGCACCGAGGACTGGGCCACGCCAAGCTGAGCCGAGTACCGACCTTTCATTTTTAATTTGTATGGTATTTTAACGTAAAAAAAAAACCAAAAGACCTTGAATCAAGGCATCATTATATGGTATACGCTCCCGCTCATAACTTCTCTCGCTATATTCCTCCGGCTTCTTAATGAGAACATTCATAACTTATCAATTCATAATTTTTATTTCTACGGCAGCTATACATAAAAACGTAGTAATGGTGTAAGCCATAGAAATATTTAATCATCCTAATTGGTTCCTGTAAAATATGCAAATTTAATACAAATTAACATATTTATTTGTTTCCTGTAGGTGGTGAAATCAAATGAATGTAATTTTAATTCAGTGTTTCTGTTTTGCTCTTTGCAAAGTAAAAAATAACAAAAACAAGAAAAATAAACGTAATTTTGAAAACAAGTACGTAAATTAAACTTAATTTATGTATGTATGTTGATTCAATTAGACTGTAATTGTAATAGATTTGTATGAGATTTTGAAATAATGTTATTAAGGTCTGTTGTAGGATAGTCCTGTGTGAAGTAAATACTCTGGCCAACAACACTTTTTAGTTCAGGGGACGCAGGATGTTTGTGTTTTAATCAGTTTGAATTATTTATTTTGTAAACATGTTCTTATTGTATTTCATTTATCATCGAAAGGTGCAGTACTACATGCATATATCAATTTGTTATAATGATTTTATTTTATATTTTGAAGGAACTTTATTTGTTGCATATAAGATTTGTTTATTAATGTGAATTGAACTTTTAACTCTTCTTAAAATTCTGTTTGTTTAAAACACTTCACATTTCACTTTTTTGTGTAGGATATTTTCTGAATGAGAGGTGTCTATGGATTGGAATTTTAAAATGTCAAACTGTGTTGACATTTCTATTGAATAAGGTTTTGCTATTTATTAAGATAAATCTGTTTGTGAAATTCATAGACCACTAAAAGTTGTTAAGTGATGGAGCTCAAATAAAAAAGCTTGAAATATTTGGATTTTATTCAGATTTGCTTCGTTGGTTATTTTCATATATTATAGGTAGAACCCAATAAGTTCAGATAAATAATATATGCTCTAAGGACATTTTAAGCACGTCATGGGTTCTGCAAAGATGTCACCTTTCAATTATTTTTATTGCTGATATTTTAAACTTCCCAAAGGAAGTTATTTTAATATATCCGATTTGTCAAATTGAAAATTCTTGCCATTTCCCGACGTTTCAAGGTCCCTAGAGTCGAAATTAAAGATTTTTAGAAAGATGTCTGTGCATGAGTGTGTACGTGCGTTACGTTCGTACGTTCGCTACGTTTTTTCCATGTCCATAGATCAAGAACCAGAAGAATCATAATGAAAAATGCAGAAAGGGCTCTCAAAAAATTGCGTGGTCGTTTTTTTTATTACCATAGCAGTTTAAAAAAAAGGTCAAAATTTTGGTTAACCCTAAATATCTTACGGACCAAAAACGCTAGAGACTTGAATTAAATTTTATATAATATATTGTAACGTGATATCAACCAAGTATATTTTTTGAAAAAAAAATCCATTTAACGGTTTTTTTATAAATCAAAAAAACTGAAAAAAAATGTGTCACCTACCAAATTTTACGACTAAAATATGATTTCATCTCCAAAACAATTTTGTGCAACGAAGAATAATGTTTTTGACATCTGATAAAATTTTGATAAAAATCGAATTGACAGTTTTTGTATACAAAATAAAAATCTAAAAAAACTTTACTCAAAGTTGGTAAAAATTGAATATCGATTCAAATATCTTTTCAAAAAGTTGAAATTTAGGCTTCAAACTAATTTTATCTTATAAGAAATATTATTTTCAACATTCAGTCAAATTTTGAACAAAATCAAATTGACAGTTTTTGTACAAAAAATTAAAAACCTTAAAAAAATTAACAAAAGTTGGTAAAAATTGATTTTCGACTCAAATAGCTTTTCAAAAAGTAAAAATATTGGCTTCAAACTTATTTTATTTTACAGAAAATATTGTTTTCGATATTCAGTAATTTTTATATAAAAATCCAACAGTCCGTTTTTACATACAAAATAAAATCTACGCAAATTTGGTAAAAATTGATACGAGTACATAATAGACAAACTTTTAAGCAAGACAAATCGACAGACGGGTTGGGACGTTATCAGTGTGGGTCGCATTACAGCCTCTTTCGCGCAGACATATTTCTAAAAATCTTTTATTTCGACTCTATGGTCCTTGAAACGTCGAGAAATGTCAAAATTTGCAATTTGACAAATCGGATCCATTACAATAACTTCCAATGGGAAGTTAAAAAATATTAAAATAAAATAGGTATTTTCAATAATTAGAAAATGTCGACCAAAAAAAGAAATTCAAGAAAAAAACATCTCCTTCGATAACAAAATACCCACTTGCTTTATAAAATTCGAACCATATGCAAAAGACAACAACAAATCTACCTAACTAGCCATACAAAAAAACCGGTTTATCATGCAACGTTGTTCTATTTCTTATTTCTTTGATTGGCTGCTTGTGCTTGTGCGAAAATATATCCCTCGCTCTGAGAGACAAAAAAGATCAAGAGGCAAATATAGAGTAATTGGAAATTCAAATTTTGAATTTGATAATGAAGAGAGTAACGATCTTTCACTAATACATTCAAATTCATTTACATGAGTTCTGAGTTCGCTTCTGCGGGAGACATACCCTTAATATTGTATCTAATAAGGGGATGAAAGACACTTTTCCATGCTTACGTCAGCTGTTTATGATCTTTTACCGATATTTGTTTTTATTTACATTCATAAGTCTGCTTTTACTTGGGTACGATCTTTGTATATGAAAAATGGTATCTATGTATGTATAAAGCTACGATGCGGTACAACTCCTTCCTTCAAAGTTTTTTTCCTTTAGATAGCTTTATTGTAATTTCATATTAGAAGAACCAGGATGGAAAATAAATAAGATAAGAAAGAGGCAGACCATGAATGTTTAAATTGTAAGGCGATCGCCTATTGGTTGTGTAGTTAGGTAGCAGGTAGATGTCTAAAACGACCCTAGAATAGTTCACTTGGCGTGCTTAGCTTTATGCAGATAGATAGATAAGGACATGTTTATGATGATAATGAAGGAATGTTATTGGTAGCTAAAAGGTTCATACTACATTCCTTCTCTACTATAAGTTTTCAGCGCTAACATGAAGTTTTTACGTTCGGTCTATTTTTTTCACTAAAGTTTTAAAAAACAAACATACAAACAAGTACAAGAAATTGCTGTTCATGTGTTGTTTACAGTCAGGCTCTTGTGCGTTTTGGATTTTAGTTAAGAAGTGACACGTTGTCGTTGTAGAAGTTGTACGTAATACCTTTATAAATAGGTATAATGTGTATACGTTGAAAAAGTGATTCTAATAGAAAATACATATACTCTTTCTGGACCGTTTCTTTAACTTGTACTAAGTATTTATTTTTTTATATAGGCGAAGCAAGTAAATCATGTGTGAAACAACCTTATTCGTAAAGAATAATATTTTAAAATCACATGTACAAAGGTACCAAGATAATACTTCTTGATAGACACTTTAAAATAGATTGTTGATTAAATATATCATATTCGTTAATCCGATAAAGTTGCGCTACATGAGCGGCCATTGTTGGTATTTACAATAATTTTAGTTATGAAAATACATAAATATGTACCAAATGCACTAATTTAGATAAAAGCTAGGAATGTAATTACAATTTTGTCAAAATAATGCGCTATTTTGGGCTCATGCACAGTTAAAATATTTAAAAAAAAACTATTTTAAGATTCAAAATTACGCCCGAAAAATAAGTTTGTCTTGAAAAATTTTAATGCCATTTTATAAATAAAAAAACATTTTATTTTTCAAATTTTTTTTTATGAAAATCGTTAGAGCGGTTTTTTTTTAAATTAATTTTTTATATATAAAATTTGTCAATTTTGTTCTAAAAGTATTTTTGGTACGCAATTGTTTAGAGATTGTTAATATACGCAATACGTTTGAATTTCGTAAAAAAATGTTGACCCGTTTTTGAGATATCGAATTTTGAAAAAATAAAATTAAATATTTTTTTAAAAATCCAAACAATAAAAAATTGCACTTTTGATAATCAAATATTGTTAAAGCGATATAAGAGCTTATTCAGAAAAAAAATTATTGAAATCGGTTAATAAATAGCTGAGAAAATTAAAAAACAAAATAACGGTTCTATGAGCGGTACCTTTCCTGAGCAATACAAAAATTTGTTTTTCTTATTAAAAGAAGAAACGTTAAAAAATAAAATTTTAGAGAAAATTTAAAGAAAATCTATCGCTTTGTTTTTGAGAAAATTCGAATTTTCGTTTTTTGACCAAAAAAATTGTATGGCGGCCACTGTTAGTTTTTGATCTTAAAAAAAAAACGCCTAACGCTAATCTACTTAAAACCTTAACTTCCAAGTTTGAACTCAATCGACCCAATGGTTTAGGCTGTAGGAGCGTGGACAGACAGACAAAACCGACCGGACGGAATCGCGGGACCCACTTTTTTCGACTTCTCTACCATCGTAATATCAAGTTTGATTAAAATCTCGAGTTCGAAATTTTGCACGAATGCAAAACTTGCCATATATGTAGTTCCTATATGTCGCAAGTAAAAATTATTATGTAATCTCTTTCCCAAGGAAAACTATTTGCTCTGAAAAAAGTTCAGAGAGGGTTCACTTTAAATATCTAAACAAATGCGTTGGATCTTTTGTCCAGAATATAACACTAGGTGCCAATTATTTGTCATATAATTTCTGGAATCCCGTGGGAAAGTTCAAAGTGTAATGGGTATAAGAGATTTATACTCTTGTATAACATAAAATGTCCATCACTTCTTTCTTCTTTAATTCAGAAACTAAATAAATAAATACAAAAGTTCCGAGCTTTTACGCTGACGGAATCAACGTTAATTACTCTTTCAAAATGATTGAATGCTATTGAGCCATGCATTTCCAGAAACCCAGTAACTAAACATCAACAATATTTGATTTTACAAATTACAAAATCAAATTGGTAACAACTTTATTTCCCGAACTGTTTCTATCAAGTGAGACTATGTTAAGTTAATAATTTATTTCAACAAATCAGCAACTCTTAAAGCATTTGAATCCAATATTCCATGCCATAATATTCACAAAAACCAAAAATACTCAGTTTTAAAGAATCATTAAAGAGTTTTACTATACAAAACTATATGGGCCTCCGCCACCATATGTGCGAAGTTTGTGGCGCACAAGGACGCCAAACCTCCTAGGGGTGGAAAATTAAGAGATCGATCTAACTCATTTTATAGAGCATGCTCCAAGTCTACGAAAAAAAAAACAATTATTTTGACAAATTCTCCAAGAGTAATTGTTGTTATGAAAAGTGTAGGTCCCTTCCATTCCTGACAACAGTACTCGCACACGGGAATGGTTGATAGATGTAAGTCACTAGGTCCTAATTCTCAACGGACTGTTGTGCCATCCAATTTATTTTATTTATTAGTCCAACGTGTTTACATTTGACCGTTCAGGACGACGTAGTGCTTAAACACAATCTACTAAAAATCTGAATATTTTTTTCAACATTACTTATTTTATCGAAAAAAACGTAAACAAACCTCCTTAACACCTAATTTCTTACATACACTAATACAGATTTGATTTATCCTAGACAAATACCTTAGGTTAACAACAAAATTTAGCACATAATGAAATCATTTTAGAGTCAATACCTTCATTTATTCACGAGATTTCGAAAATGGAATATCAATTTCTACCAATTTTGCGTACTTCATGTTATGTGTGAAATAAAAATTAGTTTGAAGCAAGTATTTATATTTCTTGAAGAGATTTGAGTCAAAAATCAATTTTGTTTTTTTTTTTGGCCAGATGTCAAAAACTTTATTTTCGTTGCATACAATTATTTTGAAGATAAAATAATTTTTCGTTCGTTAAAAATACAATTATTTTGTTTTATTTTTTTTATTTAAACAAAAAAATAATTGAATTTTGTTTAAACTTATATCAGTTTGGTATCACATCAAATTTTATAATATAAAATGTCGCTAGTGTTATTGGTGCGTAAGATATTTTGGGTTGACCAAAATGTCCACAATTTTTTTTAAATTGCTACGTTTAAAAAAACCTAAGAAAATTGCATTTTCACTTAATACATGTTACGTTGCTACAAAACATTACAATTTTTCACAGAATACAGAACTTATAAAAACATTAGATACCGAAATAGATTCAAATCTTCTATGTGTGGTTTGAAAAATACCAACTGTACTTATTATCTCTGTTGCCAATTAAAGATTAAAATTCCTTTACTTTTTGCGATTTCCTTTAAAGGAATTTTGCTATCATATATTTTTCAGTATTAAACAAAAAATTGATCTCACAAACAACATCTTTCGGTTCGTTATGCGTATTAGTGTTCTTTTTGATGTTGTGTATGGTTTTTTTTTAAGAACAAAAAGGTTTTTTTTTGTATCCCGCACGTGAATGTAATACTCTTATAGGAGAAATTAAAAAAGAAAATTCAAAAATAATCCCCACATACATTCAAGGCAACCAAATACATACAACATATTTGTATATATAACATGTAGCTACGTACCCAAAACCCAAAAAGTTGCACAACCTATAAAACCAACCAAGTATTCCAAATCTGCTTACTTTACACAAAATGTTCTCTAAAGAATTTGTGTTCAGCAAAAATGTGCCTAAAGGTGAAAATGAAAACAAAAAAAAAAAAACAAAAGCTGCTATAAAATATTTATAACATAATTGAACTTCTATAGTCTTCACTTGGGTTCACAAATAATTCATTTTATAAAGTACCAAATTACCTAAAAATTGTTAAGGGTTTATGCTGAACAGACTATAGATCGATTAAAATTCATGATTTGGTTTACCCACAAGGAATATTTAATTTTACCTAACATTTTTGGTTGAAATCAGTTCCTATCTGTCCTGTATATCAATAACAAGGACCAAGGATTTGGTGTGCGCTAGTTTCCAGTTCCAGTTGCTGCACTATTAACCCCATTAATTTTTAAACAAGATTTATTTTTGATCCTTTATCTACTTTGGCTAAATGTACGATATAAATGTGTATGATAAATCTTCAAAATTTGAATAATTTAAGGTTGAAAACACATTAAATTTGGGTTAAGTGGTCAGTCGAAATGAATTATTAGATCTAGATTATAATATAGGACCTAGATTTCAGGATGAATGTATACCTACTTCACGAAGGATGTTGGCTATATGAAGAAGGAAGAAAAAGTAAAGGAAATATAAATCATTCTTTGAATTCCTTAAAATATCATGAGATATCTTTTTTGTTAGTTGTTTGGAAATATATAAGCACGCGAATAAATTTCTATAGCGATTTTACTTTCATTTTAAAAATATAACCAAATGTAATATTACCAAGTATCTTTTATCCAACAGACCGTGAGTAATTAAAAATTACTTAATTTTACTTAGTCCCAAAGTTTTGAGTTTGATATTTCTTTTGTCTTTATATGTTTAAAGTTAAATTATAATTGAAAATTGTAAAAAGCATTTCATTCCTTTATTTAAATAAAAAAAGATAATAGAAACAAAAGTAACTAGATGAAATAATGAATATATTTTAGTCAGAGATTTTCTAAAGTTGCATTCAGATATTGACATGGAAAAATCTAAGAAAAATTTAAAAAATATTCGTCCAAATCGGATTCTTTGTTCGAGTAAAAACAAACAGACGGATCTGCAACGAGCTATACGAGTAGAAAAAGTATGTCTTACCAAATGCAAAGGCTTGAAGCGTTGAAAAGAACTTCATACGACAGTTTTTATATCTCACGACACGAATTAATTTTTAACAAGCAAACAAAAAAGCAATGACACAGAATCATACTCTTTTTTATCATTATAATCGAAAAACACAAGAAGAATTGAGAAGAAAAATAGTAAAAAAATAAAAAAAAAAAGATAATAACTACATCAGTACTGTTTTTATTATTTAATGGCAAATTTAATCCTAGAGCAAGAGCATGCATCCATAACCTTATTTAATATGCATAAGGTAGCATAGTTGAATGCTGCTGTGCGACCCTATGGATGGTTAAATTAAATTTCAAACTAAAAATACGTATAGCTCCTACGAATAGCTTATTTCACAACTCTTTAAAAGAGAAATAAAGAAACAGATGAGACAATTAATATTTATATTTTACTTGAAGCGAGTTCAGAAAATTAAAAATTATAATGGCTGATAATTATTTGGTCTCATACTCCAATGGCGCTTTTTCATGATGTGCGGACATGATTGTTTTCTAGCTTGAAGTGTTTTTTTTTAAATGAGTCATCAAACTAAAGGTCAACTCTTTAAGCATAAGTGAAACCTTCTTTTATTATATTTTGAAACTGAAAATTGACACATGGAACAAAAAAGTGAATGTATAAAATCAAAGTATACCATTGGCGTTTTTCTTTTTTAGTATAGAGCAGAGCTCAAACTGTCAAACAAATAATTGTGTTTCTTTTGAGCTCTGATTGTTCAGAGCTTCAAATTTGTGTTTCTTTTTTAGTTCTGAACATGTTCAGAGCAAACGGAGTAAAATGCTGAGCACAAAAAATTTGATATTTGAAAGCCGGGAAATTAAAAAAAATCATCTTCAAAACAATAAAAATGGCGGAAGAGGCTGGTCGCTCTAGTGCAGAAGGAAAGATAAAAAACTAATTGCATATACATAGCATTTTTATGAATTAAATTTATTTCAGGCGTCAAATGAACCAAAGCTATGACTGTCTTATTTAATAAATTTAATTAAAGAACATTTTGAACGATTTCAAACAGACGACATTTGAAATTATGACAGTTTAGTGCTCAAGTTGTTTCATAATTAAATCAGAGAGTTCTGAACATGCTCTGCTCAGAAATCTACTCTACTCTGTTCCCTCAGAGTCTGCTCAGCTCTGAACTAAAAAAGAAAAACGAAAAATAACTAAAATCTATGAAAAAGGTACGTATACGCACGAGTTTACAATTATGATTTATTTGTGAGCAATATGATATTCATTATTATTCAAATTTTTTATTAAAGCATCAAAATCGAATTTAATAAGAACATTTGCAAGATTACTTTGAAATTGTAAAATAAGGCTTTAAAAACGTTAGCAGGATATCAATATAGGTATGAAATAAGAAAGATAAACAATTTGCTTCTAATGTTATAAGCTGTGAGTTAAGATTTGAAATACAAACTCATGCTTTGTTTTGCCAATCGTGCACTCTGGTGTTTTTGGTACTCTTTTTTTGGAAAAGGAAAATGGGGTTTTAGAAAACGGTATCTGCAGTAGTAAAGCATTCGACATTCGCATGGTACTGCTAAGGAACGTATATTTGTATCTGAATAAACAATAGAAGTTGGTGTGATTATTATTTCCGGAGGTGCGAGAATTACAATGCTCGTAGGTGTAATTAGCTGTTAAACGGATGCACTCAGCAAATATTAGTTTGTGTGACAATAGAATCGAGTATATAGTTTAAACCAAGTATATTTTTTGAAAGTAAAAACGTCCTCACCGGGCAAAGATAACGTGGGGTTTTGTAAACCGAGACTCTATATTGAAGTTGTTGCAATCGGTCCGATTTATCAAATTTAAAATGCAGACGTATCTCATAAACAATTTTTACAAGAATTTCTGTGCGTCTCTGTGCTCGGAAAGCTATTTTCGTCGTCCATGTCTCATGAATCAGTAGAGATTTCGTCTTTAAACAAATAATGTTATACAGATAATAATGCAGAAATTTTCAGGAACGACTCTCAAAGAACTTAAGTGAGTATTTTTTTATCATAGTAATTTAATCTTCGGTCAACACAAAATATCTCACGAACCAATGCCAGCATCTTGACTGAAATTTTATTTTATATGTTGAGACGTGATACCAACAACAATATTTGGCATATGATGAAACAGTTTAATTTCAAAATCTTTTTTTAACTTCTTAAAGGCTGCTTCGAGAGAAAAATTCTTCAGGTGATTTTTGGTCCCGTACGCTTAGATGGAGAATGGAGGAGAAGATATAACGACGAACTGTACGGGCTTTACAGCGACACTGACCTAGTTAGCAGAATTAAAGTCCAACGGCTTAGATGACTAGGTCATGTAGATCGGATGGACATCAACGATCCAGCCCGGAAGGTCTTCGAATCCAATCCTGAGGGACGGCGCAGTAGAGGATGATCGCGACTCAGATGGCGCTCCCAGGTGGGAAAGGACCTCAACCAACTTGGCGTGCGAAACTGGAGAGAGCTAGCTAGGGACCGAGCTGAATAAATGAATAACTCCAAAATGATTTCTTTCTGTGCTTAATTTTGTTTTTGACGTAAAAGTTCATTCTGAGAAAAATCCAATTTGTATTTGTTTATAAGAGATAAAATTTGTTTAAGAAGCAAAATACACTTTGAATTGTTAGCAAAAATTGATTTTGAAATCAAATTACACACGGGATTTGAAGCAATAAATTTTAAATTTAAAAAATAGACAGTTTGGAATACTTAACATTAACGTGATCATTTCAGATAAAAATACCATAAACATTAAAGAGAGCCAAACGTAGCAAACAAAGACGATAATATAGTTAAAATTCATTGATCCACGACCACAAAGTAAACAGAATATCCAAATACTTAGGCAGACGATAATTTGCCAATTTTGAAGTTGTAATCTTTTGAAATGTAGTACCCGTGGCATGATGGTAAGTGCGTTTGACTGTCATGCAAGGGGTCTTGGGTTCAATCCCTGCCTGTGCCAGCTTAATTTAAAAAAATAATTATCGCGGGTACTGCCTCTTGCGAGGAATTGACAAATCCTTCAAGAGTAATTCTTGTCATGAAAAAGTGCTTTCTCAAAATAGCCGTTCGGATTTGGCCTTAAATTGTAGGTCCCTTCCATTCCTGACAACAGTACTCGCACACAGGAATGGTTGAGTCGTAAGTCACTAGGCCCTGGTTCACAACGGACTGTTGCGCCACCCCATTTGATTTGATTTGAATCTTTTGAAATTTGACACGTTAAACCTACTCCACTGCAAAAATATGTACTTTATAAAAACAAAAATATTGACAATTTTGCAGTGATAGTTTGCAGTTGCCAGTGTTGTTTCCTGAAGAGATCTTGTTATTAACACCTTTAAACTACTTTCTCTGGAATTCTTAAATATATCGTTTAAAAAATTATATTTATTTAAATAAAAAACATATAAAGCTGCAAACGTATTCGTGTGGGCTATTGGTTGATATGGTTTTCTATTGTCAATAGAATACTTCTTACACTTAAACATCTATTTTATATATTAAAATAAATTTCCTCCGCAAAACCCTGAATGTATTCTTAAAAACAACCAATTGTTAGCATTATATAACAATTTAATTCATAAAAATGGAAGCATGCCTTTAAAGTTTTATTTTTTTTTTTGCAGACCAGACCAAGCGGGTTCTTATTTTACGTTTATGTTTTTGGGGGGATATGATTTGTCCAATAAAACTCACAGCCTCTTTCAAAGAAAAAAGATGTTTCGAACATATTTTCTCCGTAAATAACTATTTTACGGTAAATTACCAATAATAATTTTGTTTGAGGTGTTCATACAAATAATTTTAGTTTATGATTTGTTAAAGCTTAGTGAGACAACTAGATCCTTAAAAACTAGAAGAAACTTTTCCACTACAGTCTCAAATAATTGTAAACTTCTCTAACTACTCTAAGACTACAGAGATCAAACCAGAAGTGATGATTTTGATGGGTCACAGGCAAACTGTTTGATTTTTGTTAAGTAATGGCCACAAGTGATGGTTAAATAGGTAGTTTGATTTTCATTTTTATTTCAAAAAACATTCCTGTGACTAAAAAATTTTTATACAAAAATATGAAAGAGTAACGATATTATAGATTATCATTTAGAAAGTTCACTATGGTAATCATATTAGGACAATTTTTAAGAAATATTAAAACACAGAATGATAGCTCGGTGATAAATCACATTTGGCCATCAAAACTTTGACACGCCACTTATCACTATAGCTGATTCAACACCCAAAAGTAATGCTTCGAACGAAAAGGAATTCAGAGAAATAATATAAATGGGTTTCGAAGTGAAAAATAAAAAAATTATTTCTGTCTTGAAAGATATACACTTATCTATTTTTACCATGTCACCTTCTTTTTCTTTTTAAAAATAACTATAAACGGGTAAAGTACCTACATTTTACAAAAATATTCACCTTTTTTAGCCTATCAATCTTTTTAGTCTTGACATTTCAATTACTCTGAGAGTCAACTAAATTAAAGGCCATATAATTCTGTCAATTTGTTCCTTCATCAATATTGAGTGAAGAAAAAGAATCATTGTTTTTTCTTTATAATATTTCTAATATATGTAAGAGGATTTCGTTCACAAAAGCCATTAACTTGTCATTCAAAGTGCCTTTTCGATCTTTTCGAATGGGAATCTCCTATCTCTTGTGGATAGGAAAAACCGAAATAATAAAAAAAAACCTTTAACTTAATTTTCTGGACCACAGCAATATAAATATAGCATAGGTCCATAGGTACCTAAATCGAATTCTATCTATCAATTGGGTAAAAATAAACGTCAGGTGGATATCGATATCGACTTGTGAAAAATTGTTGTGGTTCTTTTTAATTATAATATGAATCAACCCTTAGCCTCTGGGTGGATTTCTCAGGTGGATTTGGAGTTTGTGTTCCGAGTAACTCCTGGATTAAATAAATGGTATCCACGTAGGTTGGCAGTGTTTTTCTGGCATCTGCCCCTCTGGAAACGATTTGTATTCATTGTAGATCTTCTTTTTTTTACTGTAGATTTTATTTGCAGACAAATAATTTAACTTGTAAATTTTATTTTGTTTTCAATTAACTTTTTTGTTTTATTTTCATGAACAAACAGGTGCTTTTAGGTAGAATATTATTTAGTGTTAAAATGCTAAGTGTGCAAAAAGAAGTGTGCCGATTTGTACCTTACCTCATCAATAATAAACGATAGTAATGGGAGATTTGGCATAGTCCACTTGAATAATTAAGAATTCAAGTGTTTTGAAAAGAAAAACAAGTTGAACAAGAAAGTAAATGGATAAAATAAAGATTAAAAACCATAATTTGTGTGGATACAAGAAAGAGTGAAAGGGTTAATATTTTGCTCTTTAGAACACTGGTTTGAACAAAATTCTAATTCACTCAATAAACAATTTTGTATTTCGAAATTCTGGTAAAAGTTTCTGAATTTTTAATGTTAGAGTTTCTTGTATTTAAAACCTAGGACATTTTCATTCTGCCTCTTAATGTTGCATTAATATAATTTTACTAAGCAGAAATGTATGTGTAAATTTTGATTTCTTTGCATAACTTCATATTCATATTTTTTTTTTTCAAACAATCTACTCCCAAATCTAAGTTATTTTTGGTATTTTTGAAAGTTTATGAAATATAAATTATTGATAAATAGAATTTTTTTTTTCAGTGAGAATTAATTTCCAAATAATTAAAAAACGATAAAAGTCAAAAAATGTACATATTTTTATTTATTTCCTTCAGAAGAAGTAGTATTATAATTTCGTTAGAATTTATATCAAATTCACTTTTAAACAAAAGCAATGATACATTTTTCTATGAAAAGTGAAATTGTTATACTTGTCAAATATTTTCAAATTCAATGATTAAGATTCTTAGGCATTTAAAATTGAACTGGGAATACCAAATATCTAATAAATTGCTTTTATTCGTTGTAGGATTTTTAAAAAACAACACTCATAGTATGAAGAATAATAATGAATATATGTCACAAACGTGATGGTTGTAACTCTTTCTACAACTGATAACAAATTAGACTCAGATAAATGGTGTCATAAATTTTGTTTGCTAAAAACTTAAATCGTGATTAAATAATATAATAGGTAATGTAAGGTTACAACATCCACTTTTCAAATATTTGTATATTCGAAAACTATATCCAGTGATATGTTATAAACTACACCAAATGATCCTAAGCAATTCTCGTAGTTCATTTGTATCACACTTCAGAATATTCTTCTAAAAATAAAAGAAGTTGAAATATGACTAACACTGATAGCTTACTTTAAAATTGTCATTTAAAGATCTTAATAAGAAGGTTTTTATTTTTGGTGAAAAAAAACTGTATATAATAATTTGAAGTAAGAATTTGAAAGTATTGGACTGGCGCAGCACCAATTAAAAAAATTGATCCGATTGAAACGCTTAGGCAGAAAAGAATTTGGTAAAATTATATGTTGTAGATATGCGATTTTGAAAAAACGTTTTTCTCATTCGTAATTGTTCACTTTTCATGGTACGTACTCTCGTTGGTAACAAAATTACGAATCACTAAAAAATTCACCACATCAAGGGCGCTGTATGGATTTTTTCATGTAAGAAAATGAATGAGAATCAACAAGAACGAAGTTTATAACTATAATACTTGAATATTAAATTTGAAGAAGACCGTTAATTTTTTTAACTTCCCATAGGAAAATATTGTAATAGGTCCGAATTGTCATTTTGAAAATTTTGACATTTCTCTACGTTTTAAGGGCCCAGTTTAGAAAAAGATTGACATTTTGGTTAACCCTAAATATCTTACGAACCAAAAACGCTAGAGACTTGAATTACATTTTATATAAAATATTGAAACGTGATACAAAATAAGTATATTTTTTTGAAAAAAAATCCAATGAACGGTTTTTTTTATAAATAAAAAAAAATTGGCACATTGAAAATTTTACGAATACAAAATGATTTTATCTCCTAAAAAATTTTTTGCAACGAAAAATAAAGTTTTTGACATCTGTTAAAATTTTGAGAAAAATCTTCAATTATTTTTATAAAAAATAAAAACCTAAACAAAATATTACTCAATGTCGGTAAAAATTGAATTTCGGCTCAAATATCTTTTCAAAATTTTGAGATTATGGCATCCAACTTATTTTCACTTATGTAAAATATTGTTTTTAACAACGAGAAATTTTGAAAAAAATCGAATTGACAGTTTTTTCTACAAAAAAAATAATAAAAGTTGGTAAAAATTGATGTTCGACTCGAATATCTTTTCAAAAATTTGAGATTATGGATTCAAACTAATTTTAACTTATAAAAACTATTGTGTTCAACATTCAGTACAATTTTGATAAAAAATTTTGTAAATGGACAGTTTTTTTACAAAAATTAAAAACCTAACAAAAAAAAACAATACTAAATTTTTGTAAAATATACTTTCGACTCAAATAGCTTTTCAGAAATTAAAAATGTTGTCTTCAAACTTTTTTTATTTCACAGAAAATATTATTTTCAATATTCCGTCCTTTTTTATATAAATTCAACAGTTCGTTTTTTCATAAAAAAAATAAAATCTACAAAAGATAGTATGCAAATTTGTTAAAAATTGATGTTCGGTTCTTGATATCTCTCAAATTAATTTCATTCATCCAATTTGTAAAAATTAAAGAAATGCTGCCTAAATTGGTAAAAATTAGTTTTCGACTAAAATCTGTTTATTAATACTAGATTTCAATTTAACTATTTATTTATGTGAAAAATATTTTTGGTAATTTTTTAATTTTTAAGAATAATTCAACTAACAACTTTTTTCACCCAACACGAAAACCTACAAACTTTTAAGGAAGACAAATCGAGAGACGGGATGTAAAGTTATCAGTGTGGGTCGCATTCCAGCCTCTTTTTTAACTAGATCTGATTGGCAAAATGAAGAGCACAAATTCGCGAATAAAAAAAAAGGTATACAAAAAATATGTATTTCGAAAATAATTCAATTCGTGCAAGAAGTCTTCATAAAAAGATAGAAACTTTTAATTTCAATTTGCAGTGTCAATGCTGCGTTTTTCGTTGTGTTGGGTTACATACGATTGGGTAAAGCATACAGTAGGTTCGTTTAGGAAGAGTTGATGGTTGTATAATTTTTTCCTTTCTGTATCTTTTGATGTACTTATTTGTATTATTTGAAGTCAATATATCCACCGGTTCTTAAGATATGGCTGAATGAGTTATTATGAACGTACAGCCTAACGGACAGACGGACACAGACATCTCTCTTGAAATCATTTTTTTAGATTCTAGGGACCCTCAATCACCGAGTAAATGTCGACATTTTTAATTTGAAACATCAGACCGATTACAATAACATCCCATGAGAATTTAATGAAATGATTTTTAAAGTTTTTTAAAAAATATCTACAAATATGCGATTTAAAATTTTAATCTTATTTTAAAAGGAATATCATTGAAATATATGTATTTATGTTAAATATTTAAAAATGTATTTCATTGAGTAACAAAAAGTGAGAATTGCTTTAAAATTCATCAGCACAGTTTACAGATTAAATTCAAAAGTTTCTGGGAAAAGATGAAATTTTCCACGCAATTTTAAATTAAAGACAAATATATGTAGAGTACATGCTATGAGAAGAAATTGAGTGGGGTTCATATCATAAAAATAACAGTAACAAGATCCTTAAAGTTATTTTTTCGCTTTAAGTTTAATGTTTGCATATAAAGCTCGTTCGCATTAATTTCTTCTTGGAATAGGTAGATTAAGTGAAATAATTGGATTTAACAGCTTTGTACTAGTACACGTACGTGTGGAGTACACAATTTAGGTGATGATGTTAATGTATGTATTTCCAAAAAATGTAATATTGCATACACCTTAGATACAGTAAGGAATGGTTTCGTGTTTAGATTGTTATTTTTAATAAATACACAATTCCATTACACGAACTAAGTCCTTTAGTTCAGAGTGGACCAGTCAAGTTTAGAGGAGCTATTGTTAAAAATAAAATATTGTTTTTTTATATTAAAAAAAATTGCGATTTCTGGTACCGTAATGATAAGTGCGTAGAAATGTCATGCCAGAGGTCTTAGGTAACGCCACTTGCGAGTTATTGACAAATCCTTCAGTAGTTATTCTTGTCAAGTAAAATGTTTTTTCAAAACAGCCGTTATTTCTCGCACACAGGAATGGTCACTAGGCCCTGGTTATCTACTATCTATTGCGGCACCCTTAATTTACTTATATTATTTAATGGTAGCTCTTGGTCTCAAATAAGGCAATTTTGTTTATTAACATATACATCGAGCCAGAAATGGGCGTCACCACTGAACAAAAAATCACTTTATAACACCAGTATTTCAAAAAGAGGCTGGGATGCGAACCGCACTGATAACTTCCCATCCCGTCTGTCGATTTGTCTTGCTTAAAAGTTTGTCTATATGTACTCGTATCAATTTTTGCCAAATTTGCGTACTATTTTTTTGTAGATTTTATTTTTTATGAAAAAACGGACTGTTGGATTTTTATATAAAAATTACTTGAATATCGAAAACAATATTTTCTGTAAAATAAAATAGTTTTCAAGCCAATATTTTTAAGTTTTGAAAAGCTATTTGAGTCGAAAGTAAATTTTTACGAAGCTTTAGTATTGTTTTTTTTTTAGAGTTTTATTTTTTGTAAAAAAAAACTGTCAATTCGATTTTTTAAAAATTTTACCAAATAATGAAAACAATATTTTTTTTATGAGATAAAATTACTTTGAAGCCAATATTTAAATTTTTTAAAGTGATATTTGAGTTGAAAATCAATTTTTACCAACTTTTATAAATTTTTTTTTAGGTTTTTATTTTTTCTAAAAATCCTGTCAATTCGATTTTTTTCAACTTTAATTTTATGTTGACAACAAGATTTTTTGAAATATTAAAGTAAATTAAAGCCAATATCTCAAAGTTTTGAAAAGATATTCGAGTCGAAAATCAATTTTTACCAACTTTTATACATTTTTTTTTAGGTTTTTATTTTTTGTAAAAAAACTCTCAATTCGATTTTTCTCAACATTTTTCAAAATGTTGAAAACAATATTTCTTATAAGATAAAATAAGCTTGAAGCCTAAATTTCAAGTTCTTGAAAAGATATTTGAATCGATATTCAATTTTTTACGAACTTTGAGTAATGTTTTTTTTTAGATTTGTATTTTTTATAAAAAAAACTGTGAATTAGATTTTTCTCAAAATTTTATCGGATGTCAAAAACATTATTCTCCGTTGCACAAAATTGTTTTAGAGATAAAATCATATTTCAGTCGTAAAATTTTTGGGGTGACACATTTTTTTTTCTTCAGTTTTTTTGATTTATAAAAAAACCCGTTAAATGGATTTTTTTCAAAAAATATATTTCTTTGGTATTACATTACATTATATTATATAAAATTTAATTCAAGTCTCTAGCGTTTTTGGTTCGTAAGATATTTAGGGTTAACCAAAATTTTCATCTTTTTTTTCAAACTGCTATGGTAAAACAAAACCACCCACGCAATTTTCTTGAGAGCCCTTTCTGCATCTCTCTGTCTTATTATCTGTATAACAAAATTTATTTGAAGTCGATATCTCTTCTGGTTCTTGAGCTATGGACGACGAAAAAAACGTCGCGAACGTACGGACGTACCGACGTACAAACGTACGTACACACGCACGCACAGACATCTTTCTAAAAATCTTTTATTTCGACTCTATTGACCTTGAAACGTCGAGAAATGTCAAAATTTTCAATTTGACAAATCGAACCCATTACAATAATTTCCTATGGGAAGTTAATAAGTTTTTCCAAAAGCTTATTTACTGAAAATACGATGAAATGTCAAGTCGCCTACCAAAGGATATGTCAAATAAAGACTTTCAAAAATTAAATCCCAGGATGAATTATTTGTTGTAGTTCACTGAATTCCTAACAAACAAATATTTTAAAGCATTTTCATAGGATTGATAATTCTCAAACCATTTTTTTGTATCTCAACTTTTTTGTTGTGCTGTTAAAAACCTTTATGTATGTACATGAAATCATGAATATTTTTATTTGCTTTCGTTAAAATTGGTTAACCATCTTTAATTCTAGCGCAAGACCTATATTCCACTACCCTTTTCATAGTCTGTGTGTTTTTCAAAACACAAATCTTAAATCTTAGAAATTACACTTTGAATTAGATATTCAAAACAAACAAACTTCAAGAAACTGTGTTCATAGTATTTGGCAAAAGTTTACATGTGAATTTCATTTTACAATCCAACTTAAAATCTTAACTTCAATTACTACTATTTGTTAAGCTTCTCATCAGTAGGATATATTTACATACGTACGAGTATATCAACTTAAATAAAACTTCTGTAAAACTTTCAAGTCAACTTCAGAAACTAATATTTTAAAAACTAATCGGTACTAAGTTTTCCATACTAAACTTTAACTTCTCAGTTTAATCTACAAGGTTCTACAAGATTTACCAACTATGGACGTTCCTCATATATATTTATAAGCGATGCATTTCCGAAAAATGATTTTTCTTCTTGAAATATTAACACTATACTAAATTATGTTGGCTCACATATCCCCAAAACTTTATTGTTTTAACACGTTTATCGTACATGTGTTGGTACTTATACTTTAGAATATAATACAGGAAGGGCGAGGAAAGACGTACATATATTTCACCTACATAATTTATAACATGTCTTGTCTTTATCTAGATAAAAGTTTAAACTTTTCCAACGACGACGATGTTCTCAGCTCTTTTGAGATCAAAGTTTTGTGTGAAAATTCTAAAGTAAGGAACTTCTACTTTTGTTAAGATGGTCCATAAATGTTGAACACAATGTACCAAATCAACTGAACTGAATTCGTTACCATGTAAATTAAGACATTTTATAAAAAAAAGTAAGTATTACAAATTTACATCTTAAGAACGAAGGCACAAACAAATAAGGTACACGTCTTCAAGATATCCTCACATTATTTTTTGAAAGAAATCATTCAGAAGTTTGTATCATTTTGAACATTTCTTACAACAAAATATTTGATAAACAAATAATTATATGTGATTAAAGATGTATACCTATTAAAAAAACTTAATACCCACAGGAACCGCTTATATGAAGGTTTTATTTTGAGAGCTTATTAGAGCAGGTGCTTACATAATCAATAATTTTCATACTGCTCTTACATCAATGACTGTTTTATTTCTCAAGCTAAAAATTCAACTTACAAAACAGACAGAATTTATAAAAAAACCATTTCAATAATTCCCAAGTTAAAAAAAGCAAAAGTAGGAATCACCCTAATCTACACACATTATTATGTGAGTGACAGCCTGCGTGGTAAGTAGGATACTTGAGCAAAATAATTTAAATATAATTACTCATTTAAGATGGAAGCTTGTGACGTGTTCCAATAGATCTTAACAGAAAACTACCGAAGGTCAAAAGGGAGTTCAGTAGTGCTACTTATTTCCTTTCTTATCAATGTAAGATTTTATAGATGAAATAAACAGTGATGGTGTCTCTATAAAATAAAATAAATTATCCTGGCAAACACTTACGGCAATACGGTCTATTTAAGTTTATTCAGAGTTTTTATAAAGGTTTTCAAAAAGTGACTCATAGAATTTTCAACTCCTTTCCAAGGATTGAAGAATAATCCATGTAAAGCCTTGGATTGAAATAGAATTGCAGACGATGGCTTTTAACCAAGCGTACGAAATAAAGTTACATGAACATTTGAACAATCTTGTAGTTGCAAGCCATAGCTTAGACTAAAAGCTTAAGTTGAAAATCGCTAGATTTTTATTTACCTGGACGACATAAAACAGGTATATGTAAGTCGGTCACTAAGGGCAATTTTTTAATTAAACCCTTAAGCGAAAAAGAAAAGAATTATTCGGTCCAGTGCTTCTCACTAGCCGAATACAAGTTAGTAAAAGGGTTGCTAAAAGAGGCCACAGCTGAGTTCTTCAGCTACACACCCAAATGTGAGAAATTTAAGGCGGTCCTTCTGAAGGGCATAAGTTCCTGCACGGAACCGGAGGAGCTCTTAGCTGAGCTCCGCCAAAAAGCCATTGAAGATCTCGATTTTATCGGGGTCAAGCCTTTCACTACGGGGAAGCCCAGACGAGGGGGTTATAGGCTGCCAATGTTCCTCGTAACATTATCGCCCCAAAGCAGTTTTGAGAGTGTCAAGACAATCGAATCTCTCGACAATCAAACTGTACACTGGGAGGCATTAAAAAGGCACGACGACATTTTACAATGTACGCAGTGCCAGAGGTTTGGCCATGCCAATGCCAATTGCAATATGCAGTTGCGTTGTGTGAGGTGCGGAGAAACCCACAAAGAAGGAGAATGTAAGCTGGGGAATGAGCGGTTTGAGGATTTGACCCTGCTCAAGTGTGTCCATTGTGGAAATCAAGGGCACCCGGCTAACTAAAGGGGTTGCCCTAAGGTCCAAGAAATGAAGAAAAAACAGGCCAGCCAAAAAGCCGAAAGAAGTCGAACAGTTCGACAGGCTCCGATACAAAAATTCGTAGATCCCAAATTTTTCTACTCCCAAATGGTGTCAGGGAATGTTAACACGAGACAGGCTCCACCAACGGTTGCCCCAAAGGCCCCTGTGCCTAAGGCACCAGAGGTGCAGCCTGACATTGTAGCCTTGTTGTTGAGCATTCAAGGTCAACTAACAGGACTGCAAAGTCAGATAAAGGAGCAAGGCAAAAGGGTAGATCATCTCTACTCTTTGTTGCCTGGCCTGGCGCAATTTAGACCATAATGGGCGCGCTGCCGGAGACGCGCCTAAAAGTCCTAGCTGTGAATGTAAATTCACTGATTAGGATTGAACGAAGAGCCAATATGTTCCAATTGTTGAAAGACTACAGTCCCGATGTGTTTATGGCTAGCGAAACTAAGCTAAACCACAAACACAAATTGACTCATAAAAATTACAATATCGTAAGAAGAGACCGGCCCGACTCCACACAAGGGGGCGGTGTCGCTCTCTTTATACGAAAAGGCATTAATTATAAAGTCATATACAACAATGAATTGCGAAAGCTCAAGACGCTAGAAGTTTGCGTTGTATGCATCTCTCTCTCTCAAGGGAAGCGGATGTATATGATTGCGGCTTATGCGGCTGGAGCTCCGCAGGTCACTTACTTTGCATCAGAACTCGAGATTGTTTTTAGGGAACTTAAACTGAGCTTGGAAGAAAACTATTTCATCTTGGCCGGTGATTTGAACGCAAAACATGAAGATTGGGGAAATCAACATAGTAATCCCAGAGGTAATCATCTTTTTAATTTGATGAATCTTTACAGCGTTGAATATGGCGTCGACCTGCTGGCTACTGAAAAGCCATCGTATCCAAGAAGTGGCTCCTTTCTGGACCTTTTGCTGTACGACACCAGACTGACAGTTACAGACAAAGTGGGTAATCACCCGCGAAACTGCTTACAGACAGTCGAGTACGACAGTGATCACTGCGGACTGGCTGTTGTAATGCAGATTCCGAACGAACGCGTGGAGTTGGAGGAATACTTTCCAACGCATTCTTACAATTACAGTAAGATGCGGTGGCCTCGTTTCACCAATGCCCTAGCGAGAGAACTTCGTTCGAGTGACATAGCCCCACCAAACAACAGAAACCTTACAAATACAGAAATTGACCAACACTTACAACAGATGGACGAAACAATAAAACGAACGATGGAACGGACAATTCCAAAGTACAAAGAACGGGACCAAATGGACGCTTACAGAAACGCGACAATTGACGCACTACGTAGGCACAAGAGTGGCTTACTGACAAAACTCAAAAACTTGCACAGACGACTTACAGACCCACGCGACTTGGAGGTTAGGACACTGAAATCGTCAATAAATGAAATGCACGACTGGGTCGCACGAACTTGCTCCTATATGCTAAGAGTCTGTTTAAAAAGTGCTTATATAAGATTTAAAAATATACCTGTAAAATAAGTTTGTCTTCAAAGATATAAATGCCATTTGATTTGTCAAAAAACCGCACGATCTTTGTATATGAAAACCATAGTACTCTCATGAGCAGAAACTTTTAGGGCGACCAGATGCCGAGTCGTTAACGTGGCGTTTGTACCGAAAATGGAGAAATTCAGAGGGAGCGAGAGAAAAATATTATTTCCATTTCCATAAGCAGCCAGCAGAATAAGGGAGATAATTAATTTTCGACGCAAAAAGTCTATACAATTTCCTTCATTCTATTTGATTCTATCATTGTATATGTTTTCACATAAAAGAGCTTCCGTATGAAGGTTAATGAATTTGTTTTTTTTATTTGAATGCACTTTATATAAAAACGGAAAAGTAAAACAAAATGGCTTCATATTGAATCTGATAAGGGGATGAAAGACACTTTTTCATGCTTACGTCAGCTGTTTAGGATCTTTTACCGATATTTATTTTTATTTACATTCTTATATCTGCTTTTACTTGGGTACGATCTTTGTGTATGAAAAATGGTTTCCATTATGTATAAAGCTACGATGCGATTCATATAGATTCAACTTGTTCCTTCAAAGCTTTTTTCCTTTAAAAAGCTTTATTGTAATTTCATATTAGAAGAACCAGGATGGAAAAAAAATAAGATAAAAAAGAGGCAGACCATGAATGTTTAAATTGTAAAGCGATCGCCTATTGGTTGTGTAGTTAGGTAGCAGGTAGATGGCTTAAACGAATAAAGAAGAGTTCATTGGCGTGCTTAGCTTTATGCAGATAGATAGATAAGGACATGTTTATGATGATAATGAAGACAATCCAATCACATTCCATCTTTCCTACAAGTTTTCAGGGAAAACATGGAGTTATTACGTTCAATTTATTTATTTTGTTTAAGTTTAAACAAAATAAAAAGCATACGAACAGGTACAAGGAATTCCATGTGTTGTTTACAGTCAGGCTTTTGTGCGTTTTGGATTTTAGTTATGAAGTGACACGTAAGCAGTAGTTGTAGAAGTTGTACGTAATACCTTTATAAGTAGGTATAATGTGTATACGTTGAAAAGGTGATTCTAAAAGAAAATACATATATTCTTTTTGGCCCGTTTCTTTAACTTGTACTAAGTATTTATTCTTTTATATAGGCGAAGGCAAGTAAATCATGTGTGAAACAACCTTATTCGTAAAGAATAATATTTTAAAATCACATATACAAAGTTACCAAGATAATACTTCTTGATAGACACTTTAAAATAGATTGTTGATTAAATATATCATTTGCGATACAGTTGCGCTACATGGGTGGCCATATCGTTGGTATTTACAATAATTTTAGTTATAAAAATACATAAATATGTAACAAATGCACTAATTAATTAATTGAATGTAATTACAATTACAATTTTGTGAAAATAATGCGCTCTTTCGGGCTCATGCACAGTTAAAATATTAAAAAAAAACATTATTTTAAGATTCAAAACTTCGCCCGAAAAATAAGTTTGTCTTCAAAAATTTAAATGCCATTTTATATATAAAAAAAACATTAGATTTTTCATTTTTTTTTTGAAAATCGTTAGAGCATTTTTTTTTAAATTAATTTTTTATATATAAAATTTTTAAATTTTGTTCTAAAAATATTTTTGGTACGCAGTTGTTTAGAGATTGTTAATATACGCAATACGTTTGAATTTCGCAAAAAAATGTTGACCCCTTTTCGAGGTATCGAATTTAGAAAAAATGAAATTCAATATTTTTTTAAAAATCCAAACAAATTAAAATTGCACTTTTGATAATCAAATATTGTTAAAGCAATATAAGAGCTCATTCAGAAAAAAAATTATTGAAATCGGTTCATAAGTTTCTGAGAAAATTAAAAAACAAAATAACGGTTACATGAGCGGTACCTTTCCTGAGCAATAAAAAAATTTGTTTTTCTTATTAAAAGAAGCCAAATTAAAAAATAAAATTTTAGAGAAAATTTAAAGAAAATCTATCGGTTTGTTTTTGATAAAATTCGAATTTTCGTTTTTGGACCAAAAAAATTGTATGGTGGCCACTGTTAGTTTTGATCTTAAAAAAAAAAATGAAAAAAACGCCTAACGCGAATATGCTCAAAACCTTAACTTCCAAGTTTGAACTCAATCGACACAATAGTTTAGGCTGTAGGAGCGTGGACAGACAGACAAAACCGACCGGACGGAATCGCGGGACCCACTTTTTTCGGCTTCTCTACCATCGTAATATCATGTTTGATTAAAATCTCGATATCGAAATTTTGCACGAATGCAAAACTTGCCATATAGTTCCTATATGTCGCAAGTAAAAAAAAAAACATTGAGTTTTCGAAATATTAAAATATATTCGGTTTTTATTGATGTCGATATACTAATCCAAGCTTTTTATACGTCTTCATTGGTATTTCACATCCATAATAACAAAATTTTCAGAAAAAAAGATGATTGGTAAAAATAAGGAGGACTAAATGGAGGCCCAACGAAGAAAAGATTTTGCATAAAAGAGCACAATAGCAAGCTCTAACAGATAACTTTCAAATATAAAGTGAAATAAACTTTAATTCAACATAAGTTCAACTATTCGGTGATGTAAACTTAGTAGTGGCAATGTGGAATTAGTAGTAAAACGAGGTTCAGACGACTTGGATTTACTAATCCAGCATTTGACAATTTTTGTGTTAACTGCTGTCCACTAAACTTACAAGAAATGCAATTGATTGACACATGGCATAAGAAAGTCAACGGAAATTCTGATAATGTCAAAAAGCCGGGACTTGAAAGTAGCAATTGTGTGTAGACGATAACCCCTAAAGACTATCGAAATGTATTTTTTGTCTATTCTATTTGAACGACTCAGATCTTTTTCGTTACGTGCTTATAGTTTTGTCCACTATGGGACGTTCTACTGCAAAATCTTGACTTAAGTTAATTGAAATTTCAAGTTAAAATATTTTTAATGCATGGACTAGTTCTAGCCTTCTAGACAGTGGTACAAGAATTTTAATAGTTTTGTTGCATTTACTTTAATTTATTTTTACATAAATTGAAGCTTGAGATAAGTTTCCTCTGTTTTAGTAAAGCTAGGATAAGAAGACTATGTTCTTGCTAGATAGTTCAAGCTTTATTTTATGCACCAAAAACCAAGCTTCTGCTTTTAAATCGAAGTTTTAACGAATATAAGACCACATTAAAAACACACTTGACACATAACAAGCAAGGGCTCCACAGTAGATCTTTCTGTGTGGCCTGATTAACAACTTGCAGATAATAATCGACAATTCAACACACCTTCCACTTTACGCAGTAGGTTCGTGCCGGATAAGTTCATTACTTTTGTCAAGGCTACATTATGATGAATCCCAATATCACTGTTTGCATATAGGAAAGTTTTCAGAGGAATGAGTTGAGTTCCTTTGGGCTATTAATGACAATCGCCTTTGTCGAATAGAAATTGAAATGACTCTTGAATCTCACTTCAAACATCTGGCTTATCCGGAAGATATATTCCACTTCTCTCATAGGATCATGGATCTCCATCAAATGACAACACGGGTGGAGAGAGGAGAGGAAATCGTGGGGCTACAGATCAACTCGTTAAAAACTAAAAGGATGTGTTTTGGGACTTCGTCATCAATCTAAGTTAATATTTTTGAACAACCTGCAGAAGATTTTCAAAATATTGTAAGTACTGTCTCTACTATTGGCGTAAAAGAACTAGAAGTAAACATCAGTATCAGAAAAACAAAAACTGAGTTTTGAAATGTTGTTGAAAATATACTGTAAGGGATTTTTAAGCTTATATACCAAGCTAGGGCAAGGTCTAGCTCCAATTCTGAATCTGTGTTGCTTAATAGATGCAACACTTAGAAATACATAGACAGTGTCACCGTTTGCAACATCTTTTGATGCGGTTTTGAGTATGCAGACAAGTAAACAAGAATGAGCAAGACTGGGGATGATTTGGAGAGAGTGTGAAATATATGTGCAGAAATTGCCCTTTGGCCTGCTAAAAGAACTTCAAGGATGTTGTGTGTCGGAGGACATAAGAAAGTAACTCTTGAGCTATAATGGTTCAGCTTAATGTTCATGACTTAAGTATTTTAGAGTAAAAGTGATACTTTAGAAACAAGAAAAGTATAGAAACAGTGCGTCGTCGTCTTAGTTGTAGTTTGAAAAATTTGTATTGTCTCACTCATACTAATTCGGCAAAATGTACCGAAACAACTGGTCTTAGGTCTTAAATTTGGTAGGGTTGAACCTTCTTGTACCTTTTATTTTAATATTTTAGCTTAATTTATATACCTTCATTAGTTTCGCAAATACAGCTTTCGCTATTCGTCATAACTGAACATGATCCTTACAAGGGTGCAAGTGCGCATTTCCACAAGAGTGATTAAAATAATCTTGTGATCTATCTATCTATCTGATAGGATAGAAACAAATGTGTACACACAAATACCCAAAGATAGAAGGGATGGAAATGTGTATTCTATTTTTATTAGTACCTTATCTTATGTTCCTTAGATTTAAGTAGGTATAAATAGTTGTAAGTAGGGTAAACACAATTGAGTTGAAATAAACATTCACAATTGAGACGTATTTTTAATTTCTTTCCAATAATATTTTCCAATAATTTTTTCATTGTTTTTATTTACTAAACCACATTCTTTGCAAGATTTTTTAAGTTAATCTTAATAATAATCTAAATAAAAAATTATGATTTTGGTATTATTTTTCTTTATTTTCTCATATGATAGTAGGGATCTTTAAATATAAAAATTTAATTATCAAATTCACTTAGCAGAATTCCCAATTATTATTGAAGTAAGAGAAGAACATATAGGATTGTTAAAAATTAATTCACTTGAACTCATTTTCATTCAATCAACAAACAAAAAAAATAATAACCTTATTCAACAAAACGTCAGACAGACGTTAAGGAAAAATCATATTTTTTCGATGGGTTTTATTTTATCAAGGTTTTCCATAATCTCATTATACATATCCATACCAACATAAAGCATTGCACATATTTTATACATATATATCCTTATTAAATTATTATTTTCCCTCTTGATATCATTGAATTCATTGTTAAAACAGATGTTTCCCTTAGCTACTATTTATATACCTTCTATAATAACTTGTACAATATGACGAGGGTTGGCTCAAGCTCAAATTATTTACGAGGCATTCACATTTGTTATGAAATTCATTCATTCATTCAACATTATAAAAATTATCACGTAACAATTCATATAATAAAAACTTCGGACTTGGCCCCCACAAAGGGATCATCATTGTGGTCAAAGGTTAAATCTAGGAATGACTTTGGTATTCTGTTTATGCAGGATTTGAGGTTTCAGGCATAAACATAGAAGTACATGTGTACCTACCCACAACATGAGTATCTATGTTTTTGTTTTGTCGGAGCTTCGAGGGAATTAGGGTTATCTTCCTTTAGAGTTTCCACTCCTTTCAAAGTGTAAGGTGTTATGAGTTATTAAGATGGGACTGTTTTCGAGTTATTATCGTATCTCCATTGGCGCATCCATTTGTAAACGTGTCACTATGGAGTGACTTGAAGGATTAAGGTCAAGGTTCAATCTACAATACGGGTGTATTTACCCCATAAAATAAAAATATGACACTCATACAATAATAAAATTTACACATTTATGGCAACAAAAAGTGGTAAAAAGGATTAATGAAAACAGTATAACACCTTTCCTTTACGGTATTCAGACTAATGCCCATAAAAAAAACACTCATAGAGAGCTTTTATGGTATGAAAATACATCACACGTTCATAAATATTCCTATTCGTCTCTTAAAGTGTGTACCTACATATGGGATGAAACTGTCCATTATCCTTTATTTCTTTTTTTCCTTCTGAAGGATTTATTTTCAAGAAGGTTTTCAATTTTTCCCACTTAAATCGAAATGCCAAAAAAAGCTTATCGGAACCTTCTTTTACTGATTGAATGAAATAAGCTATTGAATAATTTATTTGTTAGCATTTTGTGAGATATGTATACATACTTTAGGAAGGAATTAAGTCCTTTAAATTGTATATCTGATGGAAATTGCATACGAGTATATTGGGTTATTTTGTGTGATGTGGTCATCCAGAAATATGCTTTTCAAATGCATATGAGAGGCAATGTTTTCAACGTCTATTATTTGTTATTCAAAAAAAAATTTCCATCAAAAAATATGTCACCATGGTTTTTCACCAAACTGCTGCAGGACTACGTTGAAGCTTTTCATAGCTAAGTTTACTCGTATAAGCAAGAAAACTACTTATACTGCTTGGTAATGTCATGAACAGGACATAGGTAAAGGTGAGTTGAGTGCATCTGAAAATGACGGTTCTCTTTTCATACGCGATGACACTGCAATATCATGCAATGTGGATTTACTGGTTTCCTTTATGAGAAGGCGAACCACAACACATCAGTTTCAAGCTCTGAGTGACTTGAAAGCAGTTGAAATTATCAGTTAAAGTCTTCACAGCTAAAATAAAGAAAATAGTTTGCTTTATTAACGAGAACAAAAAAACAAATTCTATTGCCTTGGGAATGACTTTAAATCGGGTGATTTCTAGGAGTTTCAGAACTTTGATATAGTAATAAGGTGTTTTTCAATAAGAGCTGGTGAATATTGAAATGGAATAAAACCAGCTGTCTGGGCTAGGTTAGGTTGAAGTGGCTGTCCAAGATGGAAACGGACACACTTAGGCCTGTTTCATGGCCCATTGTGATACCACATGAATCTTGAGGTTTCCTCTTCCTCAATCCGTTTGAGTCCCCTACGAAACGTGAGAGGCTGATTATGCTGGTATGATTTATATCGTTAAAGAAGAATTCTCCTAGGTAAATATTGCGTTTTCGAGCCAGAGCATGTACAGAGAATACGAAGAACTGTTTCCTCCTCTTCCTCGTCCATACAGCTTCTGCAAAAGTCATTTGAGAATACGCCTAGTCTCGTAGCGTGCTTTATTATTAGACAGTGTCCGGTTATGACACTTATTATCGAGCTTACATGCGATCTGCTTAGAGATAGCAAGCACCTTGAACGTGTTAAATCCAGTGTGGGCCAGATGCTTTTTGTGACTTGACACGTGGTGATGTTGTTTCACCTGGTGCCTGCCCTCCTCACAGCGTCCTGCATTAGCAACAGTTTACAAGTAGCAATTGGTATACCAGTACTTCCCAAACGTGGTAGGATGGACTGTACTGTACCGTCCCTACCGAGTTCATCCGCCTTACAGTTACCTGGAATGTCTTTAGGCCCGGCACCCAGCAAATATTAAATTGTTGTGCCATCTCCATTAGAGATGATCGACAGCTATGGACTGTTATAGAATTTGTAGAGACAGAGTCCAGAGGTTTAATAGCTGTCTGGCTATCTGAGAAAACACGGATAGCAGATGTTGATATCACGTTTTCTTTAAGCCAGGTCTAGGCTTCCTTTATCGCCAAAAGTTCCGCTTGGAACACGCTACAATGATTGTGAAGTCGAAATGAGAGACTTAATTTCAGTCGTTCAGAGTACATACCTCCACCAACCCCTCCTTTTGTTTTTGAACCATCTGTATAAAAATGGATTGATTGATTGAAATTTCTGTCGAATAATTTTATATAGGGAGTGTTGACAAATGGAATTTTGTATCTCCTTAAAATGAGACTAAATCGGTTTTTGTGTGGGTTAACACCTACACCAATCAGCCCAAAGTATTAGTATGTCTATGATTCTTCTATCGTGCCCCAGAAGGATAGCCAAGAAGATCGCTTAGATTTCCTTAGTGCCTTCTTTTAAATTCTGGGGGATTCTTTATAAGAGTCCCAGTGAGAGGCTAGTCTTGCGGCTTTGTTGGAGGTATAAGCAAAATAATTTTTTTATTTGACATAATTCAAATGCCTGCCTTGGCTTTTTACGGTGTTACGGATCCGATTGGTCCAATTTTCAATGACTCTTATGCGTAGAACCGACTGAATTTAAGCGATGGCCTGGGTTATGTTCACCTTTCGGGCATCGGTCGATTGATGTTTTTTTTTGCATAGAACTGCGACATCAAGTAATCATACAGGAAAAGGTCTAGCATGAAGTTAACAGCCAATTCACATCATCCCTGCTAGAGATAACCTTACCCTTAAAACTTTTATGCAAAATGTCGATCGTGGCGTTTGCTGTGTCGTACTTAGCGCCGCTCCATCCTATTGAAACCACATGTCGTGTCGGCCCATATGGTTCAATGAACCTCGCGTGGGTTGGCGTCGTCCCATATAAAGATTATTTTTTCGGCCAAAATAGGGGTCCTGTTCCAAATGATTCGAAGCCTTGGCAGCGATCAAACATCGTTGTGTATGGTCATTATCTTGTACGGATATAGGCCCAATTCAAGACACAAAATTCCCCAAGTTTAAGTCTACGAAAGGTCGAGTTCTTGTGTACGGCCGGCGGCGCGCGGTGCGGCGAGAAATAGACTGCCTTGGGTTCTGCTGTACACTTTCACAAACCGAGCGATGTCCTCGGCCGATATTAAGTTCATTAAACGTACGGGTGTTGGTTGAATGTTTGCTGAACCAGTCGTTTTAAATTTGGCCACCTAACGTTGAAGAGTCGACTGTGAAAGGCCACCACGTCTACCTTAAAATGGGCGCAGTGCGGGCATTATTTGCGTATACAAATACCTCATACATATTTTAATCAAATATTATTATAAATATTATGGACTGATTTGTTACATTAAAAATGTTGACATTTCTCGGAGTTTTAGGGGCCCTAGAATCTAAGTCAAAATGTAACCTAATGTTACCTAAATGAAGAAGTGAATTTTTGGTTTTGATAAATCATTAATCGGGCCCTTAAAATAGTTTGAATGAATATCATAACCCCCAGTTAATAAAAATGGTATAAAAAGTTTATTCTCTGACGCAAAAAAAAAGAATCACTGTATTTCCACATCAATACCTTGTCTCCATTAAATCATTTCGAGCTCGTTAAATAACAGCTCTGCTATAAAAATATTCCAGAAATCGTTCTCCCATCTTTTCCTATAATAAACCCTACTCGTGTTATGTTACGTATACAATATATGTTGTATCTTTATCTGTATCTGTCTCTGCGAATATAATTACAACTTCGATGTTGTAAAGATGAGAAGAAAAGCGTGTAATGAATTGTAATTATAGAGGGAGGCAAAGGTTTAATGAGCTAGGTTGGATAATGCAAAATATTATTATGATCCTATAAACATAACGTTGCTATCGTACATATACACTTGAAGTCAAGAGTTTGAAGACATAAAAGAAGCTGATTTTAAAAAAATGTTAAATCACAATAAATTTAATTCTTCAAATCACTCTTAGCTTTCTCTTTCAAACTTCCGAATAATCGTCATCATTTTCCTTAGTTTTTGTTTCTGTCATTTTTTTTTTATTTTTGTACAGGTACTCTGCTTATCGTGATGTAGACAAATACAACAATTATAAACAGTATCATATCAATGACCAACAAAATTTTTTCTTGCCAATGAAATTAAACTTTTTCAATTCAAATCCAACTTCAAAATTACTCTACTACTTCAAGTTTTGAGATATTACTTTTTAAAGTTCATGTATACTCTTTTTGATGCTTTCTGAATATATGGTGTTTTTTTCTCAACTAAATCGGTGATGAGTTTTCAAATCTTAAAGTCATTCTTCAATATTTATTTGAAATAAGTATAAAATTTCATAAAATTTTCGAAACATCTTCTTTAGATTTCCCCTGTTTCTCATAAATCTCAAAGAAGCGTCCATCAATTTTGCTTAAACAATTTTTAAAGAGCAAGGAAAAAATTGTTTAAAAGTATAATTTATTTTTGCAACGAATCTATCCTATTGACAAGGCTACATATTCAAGCTTTTGAAATTAGTTAATAAAATATAAAAAACGGGTACTTTTAAAATTAGAGTAGATCAGAAAGTTATAATCGAGATTTGAATTCGAAATCATAACTACAATTGACTACCAAAACATATTGTTTGCTATGAAGCCAAACTTGTCACAGTGAGTGTTTCTTTGTAGCATGTAAATGAATTAAAAGAAAAAAGTCTTTGTACATATTTACCTTAAGACTTAAATTCTTTCATTTCATACTATAATAAGTTTCTTGCCTTATATTGCCACTATTGCCAATCATCGATTACCTACGCGTGTACTAACGATAATTAAAATTACTTAAAAAGAATCTAGGTCGATTTAAATTGAAAAATATATAAAGAACAAAGCTGTGCTGAATAAAACAATATGAATACAAATAAGATTTGCTTAAATTAGTTTGAGATGAAGTTTTGTAAATTACTTATCTAGCAGCACAAATGTTTCCAACTGTTAAATTTTGTCAACAAATGCTGAAGTATTTTTAAATTTAGAAATAAGTTTGTATGTATTTAGGTCTCAATCTTAAAAGCATTTTAGCAGACGAGAAATGTTTAAACTATTAAATTATTCATTATTTATATTTGTTTTTGAGTGTACCATTATAGTTTGTTCCATTAAATTTCAAAGAACTAAGGGTTTTTGTTTTGTGGAGTGACTTGAACTTTTCTAATTAATTTATGTTGTGTCTTGCAAAAATGTAATTGAATTGGTTTTCTATTGATTTATGCCTTTTAACTTGCTCGATTCTTTTTAAATGAAATCAAAAATTAAACATGGTTTCGTAGAAATTAATGAAGTGCACGGGATACGAGAGGGTCATACATTTCTTACTTAAGTTGATGTGAATTTAAGTTTTCAAGTTTATATGTTTTCGATTTTAAACATTTTAAAATTTATTAATTAAGCTCAACGTTATAAGGTTGGGGAATGTTGAATCTAGTATGATGGAAACTCAAATCAGCGCAATATTTTTAATTTTATTAAACCATGATCCAGAATTATTTTTAAAGTACAAAATTAAAAAAATTTTCCACGTGGAAGTTAAAGGTTAATTCTCTAAGCAACATCAAAAGGATTCTAAAAATACTCCGATTAAAAAGTTTTAATGTTCAATAACATTGACTTTGACTTTGGCGAAGAGCCAAAGATTTTTTTAGTGAATTTTGATGATACTTTGGCCTATTTTAAGAAAATATAATGCTGATCCTATGCAGCTTTTTATTTCCCAGTGAAAGGACAAGACGCGTTTTTAGACCCAGTGGGTACAAAAATGAATATGATTTGAATACCAAATAATAGCCGATTTAAGGATTGGTGATTAAGATATTTGGGTATAAGATTTGTATATCAAAAATCAGTTCATTATTTTCGAAGTATAATTTTTTCAGCAATTGAAAAATATGAAAACAATAACATTAACAACAACTTGGTTGTGCTACCCAAAAAGCTGTATTTACATACGTTTCACGGATGCCAATAAGTAGGTTTAATGTTGCATTGTTCCGATTTATTTTATATCTTGGTAATCAGAGATATGTATTGATAAAGACGTTTTAAATTATCTATATTTTTTGACCAAGTTGAATGTGGTGTCATGATGATGGTTAAATGAAAAATTATATCATATCCTTTTACCCAACTTTTTGACTGTGATTGCTGTCTTCGTCAGGGGAAATATTTTGGTATAAGAAGTATTGTATAATAAACAAACACTTAAGTGAAATAACTTATAAATATTAGTTTAAAGATCACCTTCTACAAAATGTATGAAAGTTATTGGCATACTTGACTTGTTCCTTTTTTCTAAAGATGCTGTACAAAAGGTGGATATTTCTCTAGAGCATAAAATATTAAAGAAACGTTGAAAAAATTGATAAAAAATACTTTACGACGATGTTCAAGCCACGTAAAGAAACCAATATAATTTAAATGCTCAAATATCAATACTGTTCAAGAGGCATGAGCACCAACCCAGAGATGGAAGATAAACACCCAGCATAAATGGGAAGAAAATGTCTTGCAACGCATTATGGAGCCCAAACATCTTGCGATATTTTTGCCAACTTCGACTTTGTGATAGTTACCCATTGTTGTTCAGTATCTTCACACTGAAATCGTCATTGCGGACGATTTCAATGTACACGGCCAGTAAAAACTAGAAGGAAGGTTTTTTGAGGTTTTTGCTAAGTTAAATCAATTTACTCAGCTTGTCGATGAGCCAACTCGAATCCCTGACGTTGCAGTCGATTCGCCAACACCATAGACTTGTTTCTTACCTCTGACCCTAATAAATACACAATAAGTGTATAAAGCCTCTAGGCACATCAGAGCATTGTATCGTATCTGCAAATTTTTCATGTGTGAAAAATCCAGTTAAAGAAAAACCATTATCATAACCGTTTGGCAGTATGTGAAAGCCAACTAGGACGATCTCAATAAATTCTTCACAAACTTTAACTGGTTACTATTCTTCCTCGATAGTGACGTGGATTTCAGCGCAGATATAGTTACAAACTTAATTCTTTGTGGAATGAGAAATTTTATCCCGCATAAAGTTAAATTTATCAAAGCTTATGAGAACTCATGGTTTGATTCGAGTTCTAAGGAGGTTATTAGGATCAGAGATGTCAGTTTTCGGATTTATAAAGCAAATCCCACTGAATAAACAGGAATAATTTCAAACAAGCTAAAAAGACCTGTAACGGCCATATTCGACCAATCAAATTTTTGCATGGCCAGAAATTAAGGCAAAAGCTACTACAATGTCCTAAAGGTAGTAAACATTTCTGGTCATTTAGAAAAAAAAAAATACAAAATACCACCGGTTCCAAAGCTCGTCTACAATGACATTCCCTATGTAAGCCAGATTGATAAAGCCAATTTGCTTGCAGCACGGTTTGCTGTTAATTCGACGGTTCCAGAGAGTTTCTTGAATTACTCTGTTCTTCAGAGCGTAAACGACTTAATGGGATACATCTTTTTTCACACTCGTGCAGTTTCAAGAGAACTGAAAGACCTTGATATACACAAATCCGCTAAACCGGATAGTATTTCCCCTTTTGTTCTGAAGAGGTGTTCTTTAAAGCTGGCAAAACCACCGGCTTTTCCATCTTTCCTAATCTAAAGGTCTCTTTCCGAGCGTAAATCATGGGAGGTAAATCCTCGTCCCCCATTGACCATCGTTCTACAGCACTCACGTTTCTTCTTTCACAGGCCAAGGCAACGCCGATTAATTATCAGCTTAAAAAAAACGGAAGTTTTTTAATGAATAGCAATATGGCTTTCGTAGCAATAGGTCTAGTGGTGATCTCAAAGTTTATCTCACCGAACAGTGGAAAAAGTAAGATCGGTTCACTTGATATTTGAAGAGCATTTGATAGAGTTTCGCACGAAGCTCTCTAATCGAAAATTCGTGCTTTTAGAATTGATGAATCATTTTCCATTGGATTAGAAATTACTTTTCTAACCGTTCAATACAATTTTTGTTTTAAGGTTTTAAGTCTGAAATCAATAAAATAAATGCTATTGTCCCCCAAGGCTCTCTTTCTTTCTTATATTCATAAACAATCTCTGTCTTCCACTTCTAATCCATTAACTGGTTTCGTTGACGACAGTCACAGTACCCTCAGCTTTTCACATTCGTTTCTAGATTCACATCCATGTCCTTGGGATGCGGGACTTTAACAGCAGAGTATGACAAGCTCAATGAATTCTGATCTCGACAGCATTGTATAAGGGGGAATCAAAAACCGTGTAGAATTTAATGCTTCGAAAACTCAATGCTGTCTCCTGTCATTAAAGCGCCACCCTTCCCCGCTGCCACTATATCCATGAGCGGCACTTAAATCCAGGAAACTAATCAACTTTTAGGACTAGGTATATGTATCACAAATTAGCTTTAATGGAATGATCACATGTTCGATATTGCCAAAAAAGCTGCTAGGTACTTACAATTTCTCAGGCGATGCAAGACATTTTTTACCCCTTCTGATTTGACTTTTAATTCAAAAAAGCCTTCATTTGTCCAAAACTTGAATATAACTCACATATTTAGGCAGGTGTCCCTTAGACAAGTTTAAGTATTTTGGACAGAGCTTGCTTATGATAGGCGATATAACTATAACCGAAACAATTACGTTATTCGAACACCACCGCAATGTTTCATGCCTTTCGTTATTCTACTGATATTTTTTATAAACAATGTTCTAACGAATCAGTCAGTTGTATTCACCTCCTCAAACAATTAAGCCGTAATACTATTTCATCTAGGAATGCACATCAGTTTATTCTTGAGCTCAATTTCGGACGTACTGTCAAGTATAAAAATTTTTTTTTTAACCGAACTTCGAGAATGTGGAATGCCTTACCCACTTCTGGTTTTCCCTATGATTTTGGTTCTCTTTGTTCCTTCTCTATTTTCCTAAAGCTCGCACTGTGTTAAAACTTTAAACATGTTAAGGGTATTAATAAACCCTTGGGTGCCCTTTAATTATAAAAAATAGGTGGTTGGTGACACATACCAAAAATTCGAGATGTTCAGTCTCATTGATAAAAGTACCATTCGTCGATAATGGCAATGGGAGTATACATCGCTTTAACGATACAAAAAATCGTTGGGTTTTCGAAGTATTAAATAACACTCTGTTTTTTATTCAAATTAAACAATGCTGTTAAGGTCGGAATTTAATGAACTTATGAAATTTTGTCGTTGTAGTTCCAAATCCGAAGAAGAGGGATGCGAGTCTGAAAACGAATATAAAAGGCTGTGAGTACAAACATAATATCATTAATAAAAATGAGAAAGAATGTTGGAGATTGAACAGAGCTCTGGGTCACACCAGCATTGTGGTTTTCAGACTTGAACCCATCCAATACTACTTGATTTGTACGGTCCAAAAGATAAATGTTAATCCAATAAAGGAGGAATTCATGAAAACCGAAAGCACTTATTTTCGATAAGAGAACTTGATGCTAAACCCTATAATATCTTGAAAGGAAGAATCGCTTTTTTTGGCAATGGGAAGAACAAATGCTGTTTTCCAACCGCTTGAAACGAGTCCTGAGAAGTAGGACTGATGAAAAGGCTTACGCAGTGGTTTTGCCAGCGTTGAAGACTTCACTTCTTCAAAACAATAGCGGTAATCCAGACGAGTGGATTTATGAGTGCTACGATATCTAAGACCTTTTGGCACAAAACGAATGCGAAAAACATTGATCCCAAAGAATCACTAACGCGCTCAAGTACAGCCGGGGACATAACAATCAATGGTAGCGTTGAATTGGCTCCAATTTACTTTCAAATGAAGTGTCGTTGACAACGAGCGTAGAAAGCGAGGAAGAATTCTTATGTTTTTTACAAACGTTCAAAAATGTGTACTGCTTTTCGGATATTGCAGTATTTTTGAATATGGACGTTGCAAGCCTATATGACCTTTTCTGGCTTTCCTCAGTAGGTTTGACTTTACAGCAACGGAAACTTACTTCTTTGGCCCTAATAACCTCTGTACGGCTAGCAACGCCAACGAATCATGCGTTTTCTTTAGGTCTGATGATTTTAACCCTGTTCGGGTTAATATATTGGTCAGATGTTCTTGGAGGATATAGAACACTGATAGTGCACTTATTAGGGTCAGAAGTAAGACAACAAGTCTTTTCTGTTCGACCAAGTCCAATCTTCGAGTGGGCTCGTTAACCAGTTGGGTAGGGTGGTTTAACTCAGCGAAGACCTCAACACACAATCTTCCGTGTGTTGTCTGGCCCGAATCTTGATTTACATTTGAAATGAAAATTTCAAGAATAAGTACCAGGACTTATACGACGTATGATTTCAATCCTTTTTTACATTTTCAGAACTTGGATTACTCGCAATTCTTTATGTACTTGAATTCAATACTTTCAGTTTTGTTTAAAGTACAATAGTGATTGATGAGAAATCAAAAAACAATAGTAATTCAAATACTACTGTTAGTAGACCACCTTCTTTAACTTCAATAAAGGCGTAGATATGCTAATCAAGATATTCCTTGATTATATTCTGTATTTACATTATAAAAATCTCTATGAATTATGGACCAGTTGTACAGGTACACTTAAACATTAAAACTTATTTAATTTTTTGAACAATGATTTTCATCAATTTTGTTTACTTTCCATTATAAATTGCCATTTCAATTTTCTTTTTTTTATTTATAATAACAAGAAGTGACACGAAGTTTACTCATTTATTTGTTGCGTGGGATAAACTTTCTACACCAGTCTCTGGAATTATTTCAAAAACAAGTTGTTTTTTTCCTTTTACAACCTACACATCAAGCGCACTGATGCATAAGCTCTTTAAATGACTATAAAATCTTACGCTCAAATGATTTTAAAATCTTTCTATAAAAGATATATCAACACATCCATAGTTTTAATTGATTGCATCTGCAACACCATCCAAACATCAATTAAGGATCAAATTACAGCTTTTATAAAACTGTTTGTTTTCTGGATTATATATGTGCTCTCAAACGAACGATTTCATTTTAGAAACGTGTACTTTAAGTAGGTTCATAAATATATCTTTTCTATTTACTCTTAATCCTTTGGAATTATTAAATAAATTTGTACTTATCCTTGCTTTGGAATCTTTAACAAATCCAGTGGTTCCTAAGTTAAATTAATTTATTTCTCATTATGCTTGGGTTGATTTTAAATAATTTTTCAGCAAACAATTTTTAATCCATACCATACACGCTGTTGTTATAGGTTATTAATTTATTTTATATAATTAAATTTGTTTTATAAACCACACGATAGCTTGTACATAATTTTCGAGCGAAGTTAGCTATGTTTTACACACGAAACCCTTAGCTTGCCTTCATTTTCAGAATATTTCGATAGAATTTTGAAAACACAGCAAACAATGTTTTCCCAAACTGTACAAAAATTTATTGTTCTCTTTATACAGTTCTTTAAGTTAAATCAAATGTTATAACTTGATCAAAAGTTAGCATCAAAGAAATTTCCAAAACATGGGTGAAATGTTCAGCAAAAAAATATTTGATTTTAGCTTAAATTGTTCCATGAATCCAAACAAGAACTTTAACATTGAAATACCCTGTTGTAGGAGTAAACGAGTGCTACGCTATGGACTATGCTTGGACCGTAGGAATCATAAGGAAAATGTTGTAAATCTACTCAATTTACAGGAACCTATATACTGAATGCATGAATTCTTAGCATAGCATACCTATTAGCTACCTACGTTCCAGTACCAGTTCCAGAGGAATAAGGAGATGGAGGAGGGTAGATTTAACTGACAGGATTCTTTTTGTATCCTTCGTGCAACTCTGGGCATCAGGAAGGCTTACGACAAAACGACCATCGACCATCAACCATGGACCATGACAAAAGGACTCAGTTTTCATCGACCGAATATAAACTCACACTCAGCTTTGGTAAATGCGTCCAACGAAGGATTCATGTTGCAGCTATATTGATGGTCTTCTGTGGAATTTTCTCATGTTTGCGGAGTTCTTAATGTTTCGTCAACTTATGTTTACCACCTTTTTTCAACCTGGTGTTTGCTTACCAACGTTACCGTACCGACCATAGCGTTGTACCTTCCGTCGTTCTGGGTGAAACAAAAAAAAAAAAAAAAAAAAATTCCCAACCCACTTCTTTCGACCGTTTAAAATCGTAGTTCAGAAAATAAAAACACAACTCTGTTTTGAAATTTTTTCGTTTAAGTATGTACATATTTTAAAAGAAAACAGAATTTATGGTCTGTCTTGTATTTTTCTTGTTTTTATAGAGAAAATAAATTTGAAAATAGCAAAACAAAAAACAGAATAATATCTTTTTCTCTAAAAACGAGGTTGCCATGCAATTAAGTCTTAAAACGAAATTTTTTCAGTGCAACACTTTCAAAACTGCAAAAGAATTTAAAATGTATTGCATTCATCCAATTTTACCAGGATGAGTTTTGGGAGTAAAAAAAAAATATACTAAAACCGTTAGAAGGATACCTCGGGAGCCAATTCGCATGTTAACACAATCTTGTGAAGAGTTCAAGGAGTTCAAGTTGAGCTTTCACTAAATTTGCGGCACTGTCAAAGTTTGAAAAGAATCAAAAAAGAGACAACAAAAGTAGTTAAAATAGCTTAAGTTGTCAAGCTTCCAAAAAAGGAGACCTGATAAAGTGCAAAAATTGGCATTTTTGTTTTTGTTTACAGACGCAACTTATGACAATGAACAATGGAAATTCCGTCATTTAACATTGCGAAAGCTTTTGACAGCGTTAACAGGTAAACTTATTTCTACTTTTAAGTTGACTTATGATGACTCCAAATGTGACGACTTATATGGAGGTAGGTTGAGAGGAGAGTTTAAAGTCCAAATTGGAGTCAGACAGGGCTGCATAGTCACCAGTTCTGCAGTCAGTAATCAGAGTTGTGCTTAATAGCAACCTTGACAGGAGCGAATGCAAAAAATTGACTATAAAAACTTAGCTGAAACACTAAGACTACACAAACGATGTATGCGTGCTTGCAACAAGGAGAAGTAGACATCATTTCCTTGGAAATGAACGCGGGACAAACTTTGATGTTAAGTCATGGAACCTCTCAAACATCCTCTTTGATAAAAATGATCGACAAAATAACGTTTTTGTTCTGTTGCACAAACAAGATGTCCCTAATTCCAATCTCGCATTTACATTTTTCAATCACATTTGGTTTTTAAAATGTCCTCCTTGAAAAAAGCTTACAACAACAAAAAACAAGTTGAAACTCAAAATATCTCTTAAAAATAATTTTATGATGATTTTAAAAGAGTACGAATTTTTCTCTTTTCAATACGGTTTAAAGCATTTTTAGTACCTAACTTAGTTTCTGGAAATTATGAGTTTTTATTTGAATCTACATGAAGTTTCAAGAGTAACTTGAATTTGATACCTTAGTAGTATTGGAAAAAAAGTTTTGGACATACATAATTTCTAATGCTGTTTCGGATGCAAACTCTTATTTTAACTATTTCCTAAAAAACTTGAACTGCTCGTTCAACAAATTCGTTACAAATCTTGCTTCCGAACCGTTTTTCCCATTTCTGTTCCCTTTAGATTTTTGTAAGACAGGTGAAATCAAACAACTTTTGAAGCTTTTTTGAATACTAAATGGAGTACTATAATTTTAACAGAATATTAAAGATTTGGAAAACCATCACGGATTATATAGGGAAAAATCTACTTCATAAATTTAAATAGCCTGAAAAAGCCGTATCTATTTTTTTTCGAATTTTAAAAAGTAATACCTAAGTACTGAAGCGTTGTTGTTGTACGCAACGGGTTATGTGTGTGTATGCAACGAGAGAGTTTCGAAGACCAGGGTGCTCCAGAGCTAGTCGACCAAAAGAGTTCAGCTATTTCCAAACTATAGCAGAGCCAAGCTAACAAAAGATTTCAGCTTGTCTACTGACCAAAAGAACCAATACCAATACGGCCCAAAAGAAAAAGAAAAGTAACTAATATCTATTGTTGTATGTTTACTCATTTAATTTATTCGAACTTATGCTTCTTGTTACAAACAAATCTGCTTCGCCTTTTATACTCTGAGCTCGAGTTTTTACTGTCACAATTTTGATTTACAGTGATGTGAAAAAAAATATTCTACGATGAAAACAATGTTGTCCAAAAAAATGATTATAACATTTATACATTATTTCAAAATTATTTTTATTAAAAGTACATGCAAGCATGTAAGATGAATAATATAGATGTGAGATTGATGTTACTGTACATTTATTTCAAATTCGAAAGTGCAATTTTAAGAAAACTTTGTCGACTAATGTAATCCTTGCTCAACAACAGCAGAACGAAATTCAGGAGTTTGCTGTATTTTAAAAGTATTTGTCCATCGATATTGGGAAATCTAAGACAGCGTTCAGGATGCGTCCAACCTGTTTCGCTAAAACGTCGAATCAGTATGTGTTATACTGATGCACTTTCTGGAAAATAACAACAACGATTAGCTGGAAACTTCAAACCTTTTTTAATAGGTAATAATACTTCACGTTTTTTCTAGTCCAATATATACTACAAAATGAAGAACTGTATAAGATAACTGGTTAGAAACCCATTGAAACTATGGGAAGGCGGAAGTAGCAGTGTACTGAATAGGTGCTTCGAAAAGGTAATGACTGCATTGAAGGACAGGCAAGCACGCCAAGAAGAGCAGACAAGGAGTAATCGTTAAGATTGTGCACGGACTCCAGTTAGCTCAAACATAATGCTGGAAACCATATACGATGGCGAGTAGGAGTTGAGGCCATATGCCTCGCTTTTAAATATTCAACGGGCTTCATAGGCCTGAGGACCTAAGTACATATGTAAGTAAGTGATTAAAGTTACATAACTTTAATTTAATATTTTAATGCGTTCGTTCAAATTTTTTAATTGGGTAAGCTCAAAACACGTTTCATCATTGTAGAAAAACTAAGTTAGATAACATAAACCTTCCGTTGGTACATCTTTCGATTTTTTGTATTATAATATTGAGTATTAAAAATATAGATTTTTTTAATTAGAGGTTTCATTTTAAATAGCCAGAAGTTTAAATCGACCTATAAATAGAAGTTATAAAAATTCACTACAAAAATTGAGTTATGCAATTTTTTTTTGGAGAAGTGATCACAATTGGTGACTATTTTTTTTTTTTTAGATATAGTGTTACAACCAAAGCCTCGACGGGAACTAGACTAATATTGTTTTTGAATATTTATGATATATCTTTTTCTTAAAACTAAAATATAATAATCATAGATTTCACTTTTTTATATCAAAATTGAACTTATATTTCTAGGCTGCAGTTTGCAAGTGAATATCTCGAAAACAGACCGCTTTTAATTAATGATCTTTTAGATATTGTTTAATATGCCCAGATAATTTCTAAAAGTCCATCTGTAAACGCTAAGTGGACCAAAATACCGCTTACAAGCATTCAAAATTGTTCCAAAATCCGTAAATTAGTAAAATTTATAGGGAAATGCTGGCTAAAATATTAATCGACAAATCGTGTGTGAATTGAGATGATTTTTGTTTACCAATTTGCTAATAACTTTTGTTAAAAGGTTTTCTTTTTTGTTGCATTAAAACGCTATGTAGGTTTTCTAAAAACAATAAATTCGGTTGCCATACAAAAATGTATCTCTAAGTATAAGTATGCAAATGATACTCGTTGAAAATACTTTTTTGTGAATTTTTATCCATTAGCCAACTAATAGTTAGAAATCCAACCGACAAAACCATTTAGATAAAATAACTGATGAGACATTCCTAATATATTTTTACATTCTTTTAATTTTTGTATATGCTTTTAATTGAGTTCAAATGGAATAAAATTTTTGCTGAAAACAAAATACCTATCGTTGGTTTTTCAGGATTTTTAAATTAAAAATGCTTAGAATTAATGATGCAGAATTTTATGTTTTCATTTCAAAAATAAACATAACATGCATACTTTTGTAGGTTGGGTACATAATATTATATATTTCAAAATACACAACATGTATAAATTTTACCCCCTTCCACTGAAAAGTACGTATAAAGTACCTATAACTATGTTTTCTGCTATCTTAAACCTACATATCTGTGTATTTTTGCAAAAAATGTGATAACATTCATGTACTAACTAGAAATATGTATTGTTATTTCGGATGTAGTAAGAACTTGATTTACCCATGTCTTTACTCTAAAAGTTCAACTTTTGAAAAACAACTTGTGTTTATTCATCTGTTTTCTGTTTTCATGCTCTCCTTTTGATTCTGCATTCCAGCCGTTAATTTACAGTTAGTTTATCTTTACGAAATTCCTTGTAAAAATAATATACAGACTCATAAAAACATAAAATACATCGGTGCTGGTTTGAAAGGGCTGCGATTTCACTTGCATCAGTGTCTACGGAAAATTTTGATGTGTATTTCAAGAAATATTGCAAAATTGTCATTTTTAGATGTTGTATATGATGTATAGAATTTATGTTTATAATCAGAATTGAAAATGGTTTTTTCAGTAGAAACAATTTTTGAGAAATATATAAAAAGGAAAACGGAAAAGGCTCTCAGACAATTTGTGTCATGAGATGAATCTGAACCAGGAAAACGGGTAACGTTGAAGGTTTAAAACTTAAAAATATAAAAATAATAAAAATAAAATATTCATAATGGGATAAATAATTTGGCGTTAATATCTTTCTTTCTTCTAATACTTGAATTGAAAACCATTTCGTATCAGTTTTTTGTTGTTTTTGTAAGTTTTCGTATTTTGTTAGAAAAGTTGTCAGTTAATTCTTTCTAAAATATTATGAAAAAGTTGGATTTAAAATCTATTTTTGTTTACTAGATTTTTAATCGAAAACCAATTTTAGAAGCATTTCTTGAATGAAAAAATTAACTAAATGCCAAAACTATGTTTTGTTCAAGATGAAATAAGTTTTAAGACAATATTTGTATGTTTAAATCGAAAATCAATTTTTACAAAGTTTTAGTAATGTTTAAGGTTTTTATTTTTTGTAAACAAAACTGTTTATTCGATTTTTATCTTAATTTTACTGAATATTGAAAACAACATTTTTTATAAGATACAATTAGATTGAAATCAATATCTTTAATTTAAAAAAAAAAATATTTGATGTTTATTAAGTTTAAGTAATGTTTCTTATATTTGTTTTATATTTTTGTAAAAAAAACTGTTGCGTCGATTTTTCTCAAAATTTAACTAAATGTCGAAAACGTTAATTTTTGTCGCATAAAATTGTTTTGGAGATAAAATTGTAAAATTGTTTTGTTTGTAAAATATTCAATGCTATAAAAAAAAAAACATTATATATATAAAAAAACATTATATAATTTGTTTTTCAAAATTATATCAGTATATTAAAAAAATACAATATTTAATTGAAATCGTTAGCGTTATTGGTTCCTGACATATTTTAAGCTAACGGATATTTTAAATGTTTTTTAAATTGCTCTGGTAAAATACCCATCAACTCAATTTTGTGATAGTCCTGTCTTTATCTTTCTTTATTATGCAGTCGATATCTCTACTGGTTCTTGAGATATGGACGACTAAAAAAGCTTCCCGAACGTACAGTAGTACGAACGCACTCACAGACATCTCTCTACAAATCTTTTATTTAGATTTTCGGGACCCTGAAACGTCGAGAAACGTCAACACTTTTAATACGAAAAAACGGACCGATTACAATAACTTATTATAATAAGTTAAAATATGGTGGTGCAACAGTCTGTTGCGAATTAAGTCCTATCAAATTACAAGTCTCAAACTCTAGTGTGTGCGGGATGGAGGATAACCTTAAGAAATGTATGGTTTATCAACCTCAGACTAATAAACAGTAAAGTATGACTACTCGTGAAAGATCAACATTTCAATTTGAAAAAATGATGACAAATTTTTGAGATTTCTAAAAAAAAAGAGGCTGGGATGCGCCCACACTGATAACTTCCCATCCCATCTTTCGATTTGTCTAGCTTAAAAGTTTGTCTATATGTACTCGTATCAATTTTTACCAAATTTGGGAACTATTTTTTGTAGATTTTATTTTTTATGAAAAAACGGACTGTTGGATTTTTATATAAAAATTACTGAATATCGAAAACAATTTTTTTTTGTAAAATAAAATAAGTTTGAAGCAAATATTTTTAATTTTTGAATGGATATTTGAGTCGAAAGTAAATTTTTACCAACTTTTGTAAAATTTTGTTTAGGTTTTTAATTTTTTGTACAAAAACTGTCAATTCGATTTTTTTCAAAATTTGTTCCAATGTTGAAAACAATATTTCTTATAAGCTAAAATTAGTAAGAAGCTATTATCTCTAATTTTTGAACAGTTATTTGAGTCAAAAATCATTTTTTACTAACTTTTGTTAATTTTTGTTCGGTTTTTAATTTTTTTAAGAAAAACTGTCAATTCGTTTTTTTTCAAAATTTTACTGAATGTTGACAACAATATTTTTCGAAAGATAAAAGTAAATTAAAGTTTTTATTTTTTGTACAAAAACTGTCAATTCGATTTTTTTCAATATTTTTCAGAAAAGTTTTGAAAAGATATTTGAGTCGAAAATCAATTTTAACAACTTTTGTTGAGTTTTCTTTTAAATTTTTATTGTTTGTAAAAATAACTTTTTATTCGTCTCAATGTTGACACCAGTATTTTTTAAAAGAAAAAAAGTAGTTTGAAGCCAATGTCTCAAATTTTTAAATAAGATTTTTGAGTCGAAATTAATTTTTACCAACTTTTGTTAAAAATTCTGTTAAGTTTTTATTTTTTGTAAAAAAAACTGTCCATTCGATTTTTCTCATATTGAAAACAATATTTAAAAAAATTAAAGTGCCAGCCAATATCTCAAAATTTTGAAAAGATATTTGAGTCGAAATTCAATTTTTACCGAATTTTTATTATTGATAAAAAAACTGTTAATAAGACTTTTCTCAAAATTTTAATAGATGTTAAAAACTTTATTTTTCGTGGCACAAAATTTTTGTTTAAATAAAATTATTTTGTATTCGTAAAGTTTTCGAGGTGGCAATTTTTTTTTTCTATTTTCTTTCATTTATAAAAAAAAGTTTATTGGATTTTTTTCAAAAATATACTTGTTTTGTATCACGTTTCAATGTTTTATATAAAATTTAATTCAAGTCTCTAGCGTTTTTGGTTCGTAAAATATTTAGGGTTAACCAAAATGTTCACCTTTTTTTCAAACTGCTATGGTAAAAAAAATACCCACGCAATTTTCTTGAGAGTCCTTTCTGCATCTTTCTGCCTTATTATATGTATAACAAAATTTATTTCAAATCGATATCTCTCCTGGTTCTTGAGCTATGGACGACGAAAAAACGTCGCGAACGTACGAACGTATAAACGTACACACGAACTCTTTATAAAAATCTTTTATTTGGACTCTAGGGACCTTGAAACGTCGAGAAATGTCAAAATTTTTAATTTGACAAATCGGACCTATTACAATAACTTCCTATGGGAAGTTAAAAATGAATTATATTTTCGATTGTCAAATATTATTGAGACAGAATATGAGCTTGTGAAGAAAAAATATTATTGTAAACAGTTAATCAGTTTATTGAGAAAACTTAACAACAAAAAAATGGTTGTACGCTTCTGGAACAATACAAAAACAATTTTTTTATAGAAAGAAACCAAATAAAATTAATTTCAAATTTGAAGGCAATCGATCCAATGGTTTGCTACAGGGGCTAGCAGAGACAGGAAGACCGCCAGATAGACGGACGGAATCGGGGGGTCTCACTCTTTTCGACTTTTTTACCTTCTTTATGGCATGTTTCTTTTTCTAATACCCGTGGCATGATGGTTAGTGCAATGCACTGTCATACGAGAGGTCTTGAGTTCGATCCCTGCCTATGCCACCTAAAGTTTTTTTCACGTGTACTGCCTCTTGCGAGGAAATAACAAATTCTCCAAGAGTAATTCTTGTCATGAAAAGTGCTTTCTAAAATTTCCCGTTTGGATTCGTCTTAAAACTGTAGGTCCCTTCCATCCCTGAAAAGAAAACTCGCACGCAGGAATGGTTGAAAGTTTTCAGTCACTAGGCCCTAGTTCTCAAACGGCCACCCAATTTAATAATTTAATGCCATGTTTTATTAGGATCTCGAGTTCGAAATTTTTACGAATGCAAAGCTTGTCGTATAGTCCATATTTGTCGCAAAAAGTAATAAAACTAACTTCTTTCTCACTTCTTATCTCATTACAATTATAGCAACCTAATTTCTAAGAGAATTAATTAGGGCTCAAAAGCGTAGTCTACGTCTTAAGTTAATAGCCGCTCAAATGCGTTTTTATTTAAAACATTATCGCTGTATTTTATTTGATTGAAAATAATAAATTATTTGTTTCATTCTGCAGTTCTTTTTTTTACTAGCTAAAGGAGGAGGAACTCTTGTTTTAATGCAAAAATCTAAATTTAATTAAATACTGAAAATGACTACTTAACATAACTATATGGTTTGTTCACGGGTATTGTATGCAAATCATCTATAATGATGGTGTTAAAACTCGCAAATATCTGAAACCACGCAAACCATTTCAAAGAAATTATGTGGTGTTTTTTTTTGTTTTATCTTTGTATAATTTAAATGGAGGTTAAAATAAAATAACTAGAATCCGATTACATTTTTCGAAAACTTTACAAATCTAAGAAAGTTTAAGATTTTTCGAAAGCTTTACAAATCTTAGAAATTATTATTAAATACATTTTAATTATTTTAAATCTAGTTTAAGTATCTGTAAAAAAAGAAAACATTAAATTGTTATAAAAATGTGTGTTAAGAATATTGCCTTATCTTAAAAGTACTTTTTTTTATAATTTTAAAGAGTTTTGTATTTTTTAATACAAAATTATATTTATGAAAAAGTCAAGTCGTGTCTTATTCAGTCAGGTAGTAGGTACCTTTATATCATTTATTTTTCACTTATAAAGGGTGATTTTTTTGAGGTTAGGATTTTCATGCATTAGTATTTGACAGATCACGCTGGATTTAAGACATGGTGTCAAAGAGAAAGATGCTCAGTATGCTTTAACATTTCATCATGAATAGACTTACTAACGAGCAACGCTTGCAAATCATTGAATTTTATTACCAAAATCAGTGTTCGTTTCGAAATGTGTTTCGCGCTTTACGTCCGATTTATGGTCTACATAATCGACCAAGTGAGCAAACAATTAATGCGATTGTGACCAAGTTTCGCACTCAGTTTACTTTATTGGACATTAAACCAACCACACGAATGCGTACAGTGCGTACATAAGAGAATATTGCGTCTGTTTCTGAGAGTGTTGCTGAAGACCGTGAAATGTCGATTCGTCGCCGTTCGCAGCAATTGGGTTTGTGTTATTCGACCACATGGAAGATTTTACGCAAAGATCTTGGTGTAAAACCGTATAAAATACAGCTTGTGCAAGAACTGAAGCCGAACGATCTGCCACAACGTCGAATTTTCAGTGAATGGGCCCTAGAAAAGTTGGCAGAAAATCCACTTTTTTATCGACAAATTTTGTTCAGCGATGAGGCTCATTTCTGGTTGAATGGCTACGTAAATTAGAAAAATTGCCGCATTTGGAGAACAATTCATCTCAAGGAATGGACCGGTAAGTTGGCCACCAAGATCATGCGATTTGACGCCTTTAGACTATTTTTGTGGGGCTACGTCAAGTCTAAAGTCTACACAAATAAGCCAGCAACTATTCCAGCTTTAGAAGACAACATTTCCGAAGAAATTGGGACTATTCCGGCCGAAATGCTCGAAAAAGTTACCCAAAATTGGACTTTTAGAATGGACCACCTAAGACGCAGCCGCGGTCAACATTTAAATGAAATTATCTTTAAAAAGTAAATGTCATGGACCGATCTAATGTTTCAAATAAAGAATCGATGAGATTTTGCAAATTGTATGCGTTTTTTAAAAAAAAAAAGTTTTCAAGCTCTTAAAAAATCACCGTTTATCTATATGAACAAATTATGTTGTAATTATCAGCTATTCCGTTATATGCATTTAATACACATAGTTCTATTTATATTTTACTCTATTTATATTAAACCTAAGTTAGAAGGGAGATACCTTCCTCTCTGTTTAAATAATTTGACCATGCTCCTCCTAAATATTGTTAAACATTTTGTTGATTTTATAAAAGCAAAACTTTAAAGATAAATATTTTAGATTTTAATTTAGAAAATGCGTCTATGTGAGTATAGGTATATAAGTTTGTTTGTTTTCTAAACCACAAAAACCCATGTTGATAAAAATAAAAATGAGCACATTCCTATATAGCATACCAATGCATGTTATCCTACATTGTTTGAATTCTTTCTAAACCTACATCAGTTTTTGGTTCAAAGTATAACAAAACTAAGGCACACGGAAGGATATATCACTTACTACGCCAAACAATGGTCTTTTGAAGTAAAAGAAAATGTACATACCTTTCATTCTACATACCTACTCAAGCTCATATCCTTTCATACTAACAAGGACACCTTTCAACAAGGTATGTTCGGTTCGTAGGTACCTTTCATATAATAAAAGCCGAATGATAGGTGAAAAGCAAATAAATGGATATTTGATGTAAACTATAGAATTTATATATACAGACGGAAAGGGATATACCAATTACTTGAACCTTAATGGAAAAAGGTAACGGATAGGATGTATTCCTTAAGATTATTTAATTGTTATAAATGAAGCCGAGATCTAATATGAATTTGAAGCTTACACCAGTAAGAAAATTAATATGTGTTAGGTTTTAGATACATACAATTTATTTAATAACCCTAAAATGGTATTTTGTTTGTCTTGGATACTGAAAAATCGATAGGAGAAAGGGTAACCTTTAAATTGATATGATTTTAGTCATAAAATATTTAATGAAATACTCACATATGAAGGTACACAAATATTTGTTTGAATTTAAGAAATATTCAGGAAGACTTACTTCTAAGAAACTTTCCTTGAATGCAAGTTCATCTAAAAATACTTCTTCAAATTCTTTCTTTTGAATTTTTTCCTTAGAATTTATATACGAGTAATTTGCAATGGGTGTTTCAGACTTTAAGAGTGCTTGATATAATTTTGAAGAATTTGAGCTGAACTAAATAGAATCATTTTATACGGAAATATTGATGTGTACTTTAAATATAAATGAAGATTATTATTTTTAATATTAAAAACACTACTAACCCTGGCAAGGAAACTGACAAATTTCTATTGTTAACTTAACATTTTAGTTTTCTAAATGTAATCGGGTCGATTTGCTTTAGTAATAAATGTGACAAGATCAATCTCTGCTTGTCCTTGTACTACCTTTAGTTTTTGTTTCCACTGATATTGCCTCTTTCGAGGAATTGACAAATCCTTCAAAAGTAAAAATTCGTTTTATGTAAAGTGATATCTCAAATTAGCTGTTTGGGTTTGGCACACAATCGTAAGTTGCCTCCATTTCCGGCATTACTCGCACCAGGAATTTTAGAGTATTGTAAGTCACTAAGTCGTGGCTCTTTGATAGCTATTGTGCCACCAAATATGTTCGTTTTTAAAAATATTATTCAAGTCAATATTTAAATTTCGAAAAGATATTTAAGTTGAAAAATATTTCTTACCAATTTTAAATAGTATTACCTTAATGTTAATCCAAACTTTCTAAAAATTATAACGCGTGATTTTTTAGCATTAACTTTTTAGCAACACTGGTTTAAACAGCTGACACAAGGTTTGTCAAACTGTCAAACATCTTCAGTTTGGTCTATAATTTAACCATGAATCGTTTTACAAACTGACAACGCTTGCAAATTATTGAATTTTTTTAACAAAATTCAGTTTATTCGACCCACTGAAGCGGCTATTCGGGCTATTTTGACTAAATTTCGCACCAAGTTTACATTGTTGGATATTAAACAATCAACACTCTTACGCACAGTGTGAACTGAATAAAATATCGCATGGCCATCAATTATCGATTCGTCACCGTTCGCAGGAATTGGGCCTATGTTACTCAACAACGTGGAAAATTTTGCGAATGAATTTAGGTGTGATGCCTTTCAAAATAAAGCTGATGCAAGAATTGAAGCCGAACGACCTACCGACACGTAAAATTTTTGGTCAATTGGCTCTAAGAAAGTTGGCCGAAGATCCACTTTTTTACCGAAAAATAGGTTCAGCGACAAAAACAGGTTTGGCAATGGGTACGTTAATAAGCAAAATTGTCGATTTTGGAGTGAATATCAGCCAGAAACAATGCAGGAGCTACCAATGCATCCAGAAGTTTGGTGCAGTTTATGGGCTGGTTTCATCAGCCTTACTCCTTCAAAGATGATGCGATTTGTAACGTAACTGTAAATGGTGAGAGCTACCGTGGGATGGTATTCAACTTTTTTTTGCCCACAATGGAAGAGTTTGACTTGCATGGCATGTGGTTTCAACAAGACGATGTGAAATGCGACACAGCACGCGCAACAATGGACTTATTGAGATGTAAGTGGACATTTTATTTCACGTTCGGTATCGATCAATGGCCGCCTAGATCGTTCAATTTAACACTTTAAGACTATTTTTTGTGGGGCTATGTTAAAGCTCATGTCTGTGCAGACAAACCCGCTTTAATTGACGCATTGAAAACAACATTGACGCATCTATTCGTGATATACCGGCCAAAATGTTGGAAAGAGTATGCCAAAATTGGACTAAACGGATGGTCCATTTGAGATGCAGCCAAGGTCAACATTTGTATCAAATAATCGTCAAACATTAAATTAAATGGGCCATACTATCGATTCAAATAAAGATTTCATGCATTTTTTGAATTGTATGTGTTTTTTTAAAGTTTCCTACAGCTTTTAAAAAATCACCCTTTACCAGATGTTAAAAACGTTATTGAGCGTTCCAAAAAAAATGTCCTTGTTACATAATAATTTTGGATACAAAAAGTATAGTTTAAAACTGTAAAGATTGATTTTCTTTTTTTCCAAATTGGAGGCCCTTTATAACACAATTTCCGTGGTTCTGAAAATGTGATTATTTTACAAATCCGGTGTTTTTTTACAGCTAGTTTACTTTAAAAAAGAAGCTGGGTGCGACCCACACAGATCTGTCTATTTGTCTTGCTTAAAAGGTTTGTTGGTTTTCGTGTTTTGTTAAAAAGAAGTGTCAATTGAATTCTTAAATAAAAACAGTAAATACCAACAATTTTTTGCAAATGACGAAATATTTTGTTTTCAAAATCTATTTTAGATAACGTGATTTTTAGTCGAAAACCAATAGAAACAAAATGATTACCCTGTTTTAGTATTGTTTTTTTAGGTTTTTATTTTTTGTTAGAAAACTGTCCATTCGATTTTTCTCAAAAATTTTACCGAATTTTGAAAACAATATTTCTTATAAAATAAAATTGGTTCAAGGCCATAATCTTAAATTCTTAAAAAGATTTTTTAATCGAAAATCTATTTTACCAGCTTTAAGTATTATTTTTGATAAAAAAAAGTTGTCAATTCGACTTTTCTCAATAGATGTAAGAACCAGAAGTTAAAAAACGTTATTTTTCGTTGCGAAACAATGTTTTGGAGATAAAATCATTTATTGTCGGTATAACAACATTTCATATCACTCAAAAATTTTGTTTAAACATTTTGAAACATTACACAATGTATGCAAACCACTGTCTTACGTTGGGCTGTCCTATTTATTCATTTTGTAGAAAAAGGTATGATGCCATAAGTTCCCTGATAGCCCAGAAACGTGTATCAAACTCATAAAAACTTTTATCATAAGAATAATATTGTTAACACGTAAATCGCACACGCACTATCTGTATCAGACAATTTATTTAACCTTGACTCGAAGAAAATAATTATTCGCTCAAAGAGTGTGCCTTATAATTTACCTCCTACACGACATCAAAATAATAGAAGATCCAAAAATTTGGAACAGTATAAATACAAACACGTTTTTCTTCTTAAAATACTTGAATTCTCAAAAAGCATACAAAAGAATTAATAAATTAAAATTGTGTTCCTGTTTTTTTTTTATTTTCTTTTTAATTTGGAATTTATGGTTCACAAGGATAATTTATCGAACTCTTAGTCAGTATTAAACAATCGTGAAATTAAAATGAATAAAATTGAATAAGGGGATAATTTGTTTGCATAAAGAAAAAAAAAAGAAAGGCAATGAAAAATGTCAAAAACAGTAAAAGAAATTAATATTAAAAAGTAAGATAAGTAAAATTATAAAATCAAAAAGAATTATAAAATCGGCTTATTGATAAGAATTCAAATTAATAGAGAAATGGCATAAAAAACTTGATTCGAATTGGTTATTTTCATGTGAAACAAATTGGTTAAAAAAATGTTCAATTCATTCATTGACAACCTTTTCAAAGTAAAAAATACGAAAAATCACTTAAAGCCTTCGACTACCTCGGGATTTCTTAAAATATTTTGTTAGTTTTACATGATCCTATATTTGATCTTTGAAGTGAAGTCCCAAAAGCTTATTTCCGGGAAAAAAACTTTTAAGTACTTAGTTTTAAAATTATATAATTAACACTATTGCACAATTATTCACGATTTTGCACTATTTCAAATGAAAATAATAGTCTGGTTCGGCAACCGCATCGAAACAATCAATTTATTGAAGGAAGCTTTTGCTAAGCTAATTATGTCGCGTCGTAGACTTTTGTAGTGGCTTCTAGCATCGTGTGATTAAACACCTCTGGACTGTTTTTGGAATAGAATATTTGAATATTACTGACATAAAAAATGTCAAAAATTGGGCCTCTAGGCTGGAATTTATTCGAACCAGTCTTGAGTTATCATCTTAAAAACATAATGGCAAATCCTTGTCTTGATAAGAAAACTAAATTCTTGGCAATACAATAAAAGTACATGTATTTTATTACTTCTTAAAAATCAAATATTATAATCATAATAAAGTCATTAAATTATTATACAAAAAATAACAAGAGCTATAAGTCCAGTTGTGATGCGAACCCTTAAAAAAGAAAACCTCATCAAAAAACACAGTCGCCACTTACAAATGAATAGTTTCAAAAAATAATAAATGATTCGCATTCTTAATTTGATTTAATTTGAATATAAAAAAATAAATAATTATTTTCTGCCCTATAAGAAAAGATTTCTTAGTCCAAAAACTTGATTTGGTTTGAATAAACTTTTTTTGTAATACAAACCAAGATATAATAGAAGGTCACAATCCTTACTGAGTTCTATTAACTTTTATTGCAAGAGTTATGGTATGTAAATACCTGGCTATTGACAATAATGAGAATCATTTTTTACCAAATGATTATTTGAGACAAATACTAGAAGTGTTTATTAAAATACTCCTAGCTAATGGGAGGCAGTGAAGAACTTGATAAAACCAAAAATAATGAAATTAAAATGTACAATTTTATAAATAATTAACAACAGCCATAAACAATTGCAATTCTTTTTTAATACTTATTTATTATGTTTTATTAAGCTCTTTTGGTCTTTTTGTTTTTTGGAATGCGAATAAATAAAAAACTTTATTCCATTCTTTTACCCAACGTTTCAGGGGATTTTTTGTTCTTTATTCAATCTGTTACAAATATATAAATACAAATAATACATTTTAAATTTTAAAATATTAAATACTAAAATTAAAAAAAAAAAGGATTAAATTTATGAATTAACAAATAATGAACATTAACAAATAAGATAACGAAATAAGTAATAAACCTAACAAATAACTTTATTTCAGAAAAATAATGAAAATTTTCAACTTAAAATTTTAGTAAGAAAAAGTAAAACAAAAAATTTCAATTTCAATATTTCAAAACCATAAGATTATAAATAATTTTTGTTTTAATAATTTGTTGTTCTTATTAATTTTCAATAAAAAACTGAAAATTTATTGTAGGTATGTCTTTTAGTTTTTGGGAAAATTGAAAATTACTGAAAGAAATATTATAGTTAAATTATTTTGTATTTGCTCAGGTATTTAAGTTGTCTTATATTGATAGAATTAGTCGAATATGGATTAATTAATTTTTCTTAAAAATTACTTATACTTCTTTTAGTAATTTTCAACTCCTTCAACAACTATTTAAAAGACGCAAAATCATCTAATTTTCAGTTATTTAATAAAAAAAAATAAGAGAAATTAATTCTAAAATAAAAACAATAGCAAATATTCTTAAAGTTTTGAAAAATTACACTTTAAAACTTTTTTTGAAAATTTGAACCCAAATTTTGAGTTTCAAACAATTTTTTACAATAGTTTTGACTTGATTTAAAAACAAATTTTTAAATTGCCCCTCCCCCTTAAACGGGTTGAGATAGACACCTCTTCTCACGAATTAAAAAAATGCTTGTTCTTAACTGTTCTATACAAATCCGTCATTAAACTTTGTAGCCTGAGTTATCGTACTCTCTCCAAAATAATTAATTGAATAAATAATTTTAATAATTAATTTAAAAAAATTATTTTTAAATATAAATTAGGTGTCTATCAATGCTTTATCGATACAATTACAATATTAAAAATTTGGTGGATTTTTTCTGTCGAGAAATCTCGCAAAATTCTACACTATTTTCAAAACTTTGTGTTGACTTATTCTTAATCTACGAGTTTGTATATCACTAAATAATGTTTCATTTAGATTGATGAAAGTGTATTAAAGATTTATTGAGATCCTTTTCACTAATTATTGCACATGAAAGCCAAAAGTAATATGTAGCTTGACCACAACCACGCGTTCGGTAGCGCCGACTTTGACAAATAGAATAGACACGATTGACTTTTATGAGGCAATCTGAAATGTTACCTCGGGCTTTGCCCTTAGGTGACGCTTTGACAACTGCCAACTGTTTTGTCATTGCAATGTGTAGCGGTAGTGTTTCACTTCTGTTCTTAAAATTATAAAAATAAACGCTGGGATCCGATCCACACTGATTTAACTACCCATCCCGTCTTTCGATTTGTCTAAAACGTTTAAAAACGGTTTATAACTATATTTTGTGTGAATTTGAAGTTTTTGTTCTCCTAATACTTGAGTCAAAAATCATTTCTCATTAGATTTTGTTAGTTTTCGTGTTTTACAAAAAATGTTTTAAATTCAATTTTTCTAAAAAAATGAACTAAAAGTTAGTAACAATATTGTGCATTTAATAAAATAATATTGATCTCAATATCTGCTTAAACTCAGGACATTTTTTGTTGAAAACTGATTGTTACCAATTTTAGAAGCTTTTTTGAATGTTTTTATTTCTTATATAAAAAATACAGACTGTTTTGAATTAAATACTTTCGTTTCTTCACGATAATTGCACATCCATTTTTACCAATTTTGTGTAATTTTATGAAAACACTGATTGTATTACAATTTTACTAAACGTTTAAAGCAACATTTTTTGTTGGATGAAATTATATTTTTAGAAAATCAATTTTTACCAACTTTAAATATAGTTCTTTTAGGTTTTAATTTTTTGTAAAAAAAAACTGTTCTTTTGATTTAAATAAACATTTTACCAGATATCATTAACGTTACTCTGCCTTGCATGGAGTTATCTAGGAGGTAAAATTATTACTTGTTCATAAAATATTCTAGGTGACAAATATTTTGTTTCCAGTTTGTTTGATTTCGAAATTATATTAATTCGGCATCACGTCACATTCTATGATATACAATTTAACTTAAGGCTAGCTACTAGCCTTGTTGGTTCGTGAGATGTTTTGGATCAACTGGTTCTTGAGATATAGACGACGCGACGAAAAATGATATCCAGAACGGTACGTTTACTCTTTCTAAAAATCTTTGATTGAGATTATATGTAGAGACCTCCAAACTTCGAGAGATGTCAAAATTTTATAAAGGAAATAGATAAATTAATTAAAAAAGTGTAACCAAACTTAAGAAAACTTTCTTCTCAACGAGGTTGAGGGCTACATGACGTAAAGGGTGTCCCAAAATTAACGCAAGATTTGAATTTGCCGTCATTTGTTCAGTGAAGTGTTGGCAACCCTGAAAAAAAGCAATTTGACAGCTAACAGTATAGGGTTTTTAAAAATGGAGCGTTATACGATAGAACAACGTCTCTTCATTATTAAAGAATATTTCAAAAATAGTGAAGGCTTGGCGGCTGCAGTTCGAAAATTTCATACAAAATATGGTCAGAATAGTGTTTTAACTTCGTCAACTGTGAAAACATTAATTGAAAAATTCATGGAGACTGGATCTGTGGAGACACCAAATACACTGGTCGTCCAAAAACAAGCCGTTCAAATGTGAATGGCGAAGCAGTGCGTGAGAGTGTTGCTGACAATCCAGGAACCTCAATTCGACGTCGTGGACAAGCATTGCAAATTTCAAGAACCTTTCTACAGCATATACTCACCAAATATCTGTGTCTTCATGCTTACAAAATTCAATTAACACAACAAATGAAGCCTAATGACCATGGACAGAGAAGAGAGTTCGTTGAATGGATTATTAAACATCAACAAATGGAACCTGATTTTTCGAGCAAAATCATCCTAAGCGATGAAGCACATTTTCATCTTGATGGCTTTGCCAATCGCCAAAATTGCCTCATTTGGGGTTCAGAGAACCCGCACATGTGATTGTCGAAAAACGAATGCTTCCACAACGCGTGACTGTATGGTGTGGATTTTGGGCTGGAGGCATAATTGGGCCATATTTTTTTGAAATTGATGCTGGTCAAGCAGTGACTGTTACTGGTGCTCGATATCGCGACATGATTACACAGTTCTTTCTGCCAAAATTGGATGATATTGATGTGTCCAATATGTGGTTTCAACAAGACGGTGCCACATGTCATACAGCGCGTGAAACAATTCAATTACTGCATGAGACATTTGCAGGTCGTGTGCTCCCTCGTTTCGGTGATCAAAATTTTCCTCCTAGATCGTGTGATTTAACACCATTAGACTTCTTTTTATGGGGTTATTTGAAATAACAAGTCTATGTCAACAAGCCCACAACCATTAAAGGAGGAGATTCAACGCTGCATCAACGAAATTCAGCCACATTTATGCAGAATAGTCATGGAAAATTTAAACAAAAGAGTGCGCATGTGCATGCAAAGCCGTGGAGGCCATTTATTCCATACATAACCCTATCCTATGTACTTTACGAGTCAATAAAAATATAACTATCAAAAGACTAAAAACGGCGTTTTCTATTTAATTCAAATCTTGCGTTAATTTTGGGACACCCATTATAACAAATTCTTGGGTCGCGCTTTATGACACAAGGTATAGTAAAATATTGTAAAAATGTTAAGAAACCTGTCAAAAGCCCGGGCGAACTAACAAGTGGAGTGATTGTGGTTATCGAGTTTCACCCCAAGTTATTTTGAGTTTGAATGTTAATCTTAACTAGTATATACCGCAGATAACTAGGATGTTGCTTCACTAAAAACAGATTTTAGTTTTTTCAGTAAGAGTGTTTTTGAAACGTTAATTTTGATTTTTCATGGTTTTCTTAATAAAGAAAAGTATTAGTAAGTCTCCATTTTATAGCCATCACACTTAACAGATTTCAAAAAAAATTAGGTGCCAAGAGAAAAGGAATTTTTTGTAGACTTTGCGAATTGAATTGTGATTTAATATAAATTAGTAATTTTTTGAAACACTTAATTTTTTACTATAATACAAATATAATAATTTGTGAATAAAAGACAGGGAAGTGTTCAATTGAAAGAACATTTTTTACTTTAACAGTTTATTTTAATGTGTAAGTTGTTTGTTATGTATAATTAATTAATTAAGCTAAATGAATTGTATATGATAAAATCCTTATAATATTAGATATCAAAAATAAATGAAGCTTATGCGAGATACGTTATATAGCGGGAGGCACTTATTTCGGGAGTACTACTTTTTTTTTATATTTCATTGGTCTCCTTCAGCATGGATATGGCTCCAAATTTAACCTTATCGACATTTATTATTTTTAAACTGAAATGTTTATAGCATTTCATCATTAATTTTTAATCTTTATACCTGAGAATTTTCACCTGTACTGTTTACTATTTTTTCCTATTTTATTTATCAGCATTTTTTTATTGTCTGGACGCCACCTTAAGAAACGTAATTTCTTCAGCTTTTTTGTCGCACTTCGTATACAAAACACAGCCGGTATATGCAATGTACATGACTTTGAATTTAATTTAATTTATTGAGAAATGGTTTAAGGTGATTTAAAAAAAAAAAAACAATCATTAAAACAACACCTTTCAAAAAACAGCATCACATTTCAATTAAACTGGTTATCGTTAGCCTGGCAGTCTATATACCGACCTATCAATTATTATTGAACTTCCCGTAGGAAGTAATTTTAATCGGTCCAATTTGTCGAAATTAAAATATTGACATTTCTCGACGTTTCAGGTCCCAAGAGTCAATTTTAAGAGAGATGTCTGTGCGTGCGGGTGTACGTACAGATAATAATGAAGAGAGATGCAGAAAGGGCTCTGAAAAAAATTTACTGAGTGGTTTTCTTTACCATAGCGATTTAAAAAAAAAAACATAGGTGAACATTTTGGTCTAACCAAATTATGTTTGTGACTTAAATTAAATTTTATTTTATATATTGTAAGGTGATAACAAACAAATATATTTTTGCAAAAAAAAAATCCAATTGACGGTTTTTTATATACCAAAAAAAATTATTTGTCACCTCAAATATTTTACGAACACAAACTGATTTTATCTTTATAATTTTTTGCAACGTAAAATAACGTTTTAGGCATCTGGTAACATTTTGAGAAAAATCTAATTGACCTAAACAAAACATTATTAAAAGATTATAGGTAGTAAGAATTGCCTTTCAACTCAAAAATCAAAAATCTAAAAAAATTAGCTTAGAACTAATTTTATCTCACAGAAAATATTGTTTTCGACATTCGGTCATTTTTTTTTTAAAAGCAAGACAAATCAACAGCCGAGATGGGAGGTTATAAGTGTGGGTCGCATATCAGCTTCTTTTTTTTCCATTGAATTACTCCAGTGGATACAACGAAAGCAAAACTTTTAATCAGCTCCTTTTTTTAAAAGATTTTATAAGGGTTTTCTACGTTTGCACTGAGTTTTTGTAGTACCTATAGCCACAAGTTTTTGTTTTTAATATTCAGGGTAAAACCCAAGTGCAGAAATAAACAAACTGCAAAAAACAAAAATAAATGAAAACCAATAAAAAACAAACGAACAAAAAAATAATTTATGCCAACTCGATCTTTTAATGCATTTCCTTTTTTTCACCATTATCTTAATTGATAATTCACTCTCGCTGATTAAAAAAGAAAAAAAAAACTGAAATAATGACACACATTAAACTCTTCATTATCCTCCCATTACCTATGAAACAAGCACCTACTCTAGCTGCCCGACCCAAAGTCGCGCCGCCTACGCCGCCACCTAAAATATAATTACTTCTCCAACGCTAAACGATTGACGAAAATCTCAATTATAGTAATAAACACATTTATTGTATAGCCATCCACTTTATTTGAATTAATTAAATTGGCAAGTGGCATATTATCTCCGCTTTTATCAAAGGCTGAAACTTCAATTTAAGCACCCAATCACGTTGTGGGTTCTTCTTCCGAACCGAAACCCTATTTTACACGTGCTTTCTGAATGTTCCACCCCCATTAGTCATAGCCATCAGCTATCAGCTATACCCAATCCATGTCGACGTTTGCCGTCGTCGTCGATGATATTGCCTATGGCTTTACAAAGGACTCTTTAAATAAATCCCTCAGATTGCCCCCGTCTAACATAGATAAGAAACTTATTTGAGTTCTTCGTTGTCGTTTCGTGTCGTAGTAGTGGTTTTTAGTCCTTTTTGTCTCTAAATTAATTTCATAGTAATGAGGGGATTGACACAATAAAACCAATAAATACAAAACCATAATTGTATACTCTTATCCTTCAGACACATCAAACTTCAACACAAGACATACCTTTAACAAGATTTTGTATCTTGAATGGTGACAAAAGCGTATCCAATTAGATCTGTTTACACAACAGGGCAAGGACCTTTGTGATATAGCACAAGAAGATCCAACTCGAATTTGAAAACGTGGTCGTAGCAAAAACTCTTTTATTATATTCGTACTCGTCCCTCGTATAGGTATCTATCTATCTATGTATCCACAAGATAAAAAACATTCACTTCGAGCTTAGGCAACAAACCCGCACATTTCAACTTTCCTGAAGAGGTCAATGTAGCAACAACATTAACAAAGAATTCCGAACGAATTCCCAGCGAACACGAGGACGAAAACAGAAATATTAGAAAATAGGGGGCGCCACAAATGCCACGTTTACACTTCTTATATATACTTTACACTCAGGTATACCTAACTACCGTTTGTTTGTTTATAAAACAATTTTTTCTTTTTTGAGATATTTTTGCGGTCAGAACACAATTTTTACGGTTTACCAGAATTGTTGTTAGATGATTCCTGTTTTATGGATGGAAGAGAGAAAATATTAAATTTCATTTGGTCACATGTTTTATCGATTGTATGACGACGTCAACAACGACGGGGTTGACGATGACGAAGTCGAACAAAAATGCTAACAAATTCGAACGGTTCGTGTTGGAATAACGGTAAGGGTGGTATAATATTAAATAAAGTGGGTGGTTGTATACATTGGATATGAGTTTGTTTGTATGATTGGCACAATTTTATCGAATTTCCATCAACAAAAAGCCGGCACTTTAGACTAGACTAGACACAACGTCATAATAGAAGGAGACTTGGATTTCAAAATTGACACAAACGTTAATCTAGTGTCGAACAATTCAGATTCACGTCGCGAAGTGAACTGAATTCGGAATGAACGAGAACAGGATATTTAAAGGAGCGGAAGCGCTGGGATATTTCGAAGCAATGTTTTGATAATTCTTGTTGAATGTTAGGGACTTTTTCGAGTGAGTATTGTGGATGATTCAGTTAAAATGAGTTGAAGTCCTAATGCGCATGAATATAAAATGGAAAGGAGTTGAGTTTTGTGAAGAATGCAACTGGTTGGATTTTAACAGAATATGTTAAACTGTTAACATTGTTGTACTCCCTTAAATTTAAGAAACTCGTGGCAGTGTTATGTTAAATGTTAACTCAAGATATATTTTGTATTCAAAAAATGCATATCATGAAAGAAAGTAATGAAGTAAGTAATTCATATATTTAGATGAAGTAACAAGCATTTTATACAATATTTTAAATTTAAATGTTATGGCTATGCCGTCAGACAGGTTGTGTTTTTGAATTTAATTAAATTCTGTTATTAATAACAATCTATACTTGTAACTATCTTTCAAAAATGGACTGAATGTTTTTCAATCATGTTAAGGGTATATATAGTCTCTTGTATGGTAAGAGTATTTCTCCCGAAAAAGGAGTGTATTTGAGTGTTGAATATTGGACAAAAATAAATGAAGTGTAGACAATCTTTTCTTGATTTTAAAGTGTCGTGAGTCCTTCTGTTCTTGAGGGCGTTAACGATTCTACGAGACGAATTTTTAGTCGCACCGTGTACAGTTGCAAGAGTACTGAAAGACCTTGATATTCACAAATCCGTTGATCCCAAAAGTATCTCTCCAATTGTTCCAGTTCCTAAAACAAGCGTATCCTCTTCTCTCTTCAAGTTGTTTCTAAGATCATGGATAAGGTTATTAATTATCAGCTTTAGAATCATCTTGAAGAACGGAAGATTATTTATGACCGACAGTATGGCTTTCACATCAATATATCCACTGGTGATTTTATGGTTTACCTCACCGAACAGTACAACAAATCCTTATATCGTTTTGGAGAAAGTAAGATTATTGCACTTGATATTTCAAAAGCATTTGATAAGGTTTGGCACTAATCTCTCTCATCGAGAATTCGTGCTTTTGGTATTGCTGAATTTCTTCTTGGTTCGATTAGAAATTAGCCTGAAATCCATAAAATAAATGCTGGTGTCCTTCGAGCTCCGTTCTGTCTCCGACTCTCTTCCTTATATTCATAAATGTTCTTTTGTCTGCCACTTCTAATCAATTAAACTGTTTCGCCGCACGACAGTACCCTCAGTTTTTTATATTCGTTTCTAGATTCACATCCTTGTGGAACTTCAACGGCAGCGTATTATAAGCTCATTAAATTCGGGTCTTGACAGCATTATCCAATGGGAATGTTTCAAAAACGCAATGCTGTCTCCTGTCATTAAAGCGCAATCCTCCCCCAATACCACTATCCATGAGCGGTACTTGCATACAGGAAACTAATCAACTTTCAGTACTCGGTATGTGTATCATAGATCACCTCTTATTAAATAATTACATATTTGATATTGCCAAAAATGCTGCTAGGTGCTTAGAATTTCTCCGGCGGTGCAGTAAATTTTTCACCCCCTTTGATCTGGTTGTAATTTAAAAAAGCCTTCATTCGTTCAAAACTTTAATACAAAGCGCATATTTGGGCAGGACGCCCTAAAACAAGTTTAAGTTTTTTGCACAGGGTCCAGAAAAAAGCTTTGAAAGATAGGCTATAGAACTAATACCGAAACAATTACGTCATTCGAATTCGAACTCCGCCGTAATGTTTCATAATTTTCTTTGTTTTATCGATATTTTTACAAACAATGTTCTGTCGAATTAGATAGTTGCATTCCACCCCTTAAACGATTCAGTCGTAACACGCGCACTTCCAGGAATGCTTATCAGTTGACTTATTGATTTTAATATCGGGCGTACTGTCTTTCTTAAATCGCACATCGAGAATGTGGAATGCTTTGGCCAACTCTTTATTTCCCTCCCATTTCGATGTTCAAAACTTTAAGACCAATGTGCACCGGTATCTCCTCTTAAATCCTTCCATATTTTCCTAACGCTCGCAATGTGTTTAAATACAAACATATAAAGGGTCCTAATAACCCATTGAGTGCTTGGAAATTATTAAAAAAAAAAATATTTTAAAAGTTAAGAGCTTCACACCTTTTTTTACATATTATGGATATCACTTCATTACTCAGTGAATGTTTAAAATAATTTCTGGAACCAACATTATAGTTGAACTGACTGTATATTATTCTACTGAATGAGTCTTGAGCTTCTTCTATCAGTGAACGCCGAGTTATATCCTCATTTTTTTTATGACGCTGTACATTTGTTCTTTCGCATAATTTACATTGCTGAAATCATCATCCAATCTCACTCCAGATTCACTCCAGTTCTTGTGCTTTGACGGTTGCTGCAGACTTTGATAAAGTCAGCTTGAGACTTCAAGGTGTCTGTTAAAAGTTTTGGAAGTCATGTTTCTAAATATATGGTATGTCTAGTTGTATTCAGAGGCAGGTTGAAAAGTTTCTAAATAAAATTCCTATAACATTTTCGATTTCTTCATATTCTTCTGATCCCCAAAACTGAGCTTCATACAAGAGAGTAGATTTCACTACTGAATTAAATATTTTGTGTTTTTAGATCAATATATTTGTCCATGTTAAATTTATCAAACTTTGTGAGCTTTGGGCTTTCTCCGAAATTTAATGTTGGGTTCAATTTCAAGCCTAGATATTTGATATCTTTTGTTAACTCCAGTAGCGTTCCATTAATAACATTATATTTCCAGCTTCTTCTATTATAAGCGCTTTGCGTACAATCAAATACCAATATTTTGGATTGATAGTTATTCCCCATCTGTTACAGTATATAGATAACCGATTGATCATCAATTGTAAACCTTCGGTTGATTCTGAAAGTATAACGAGGTCATCGGCATATGTATATTAACACCTTCATGGTCCAGCTAGCTATTCTTATTATTCCAGGAAGTTCATCTGCAACATTATTTATAAATAACGAGAACAAAAGAGCGCTTAGTGGGCACCCTTGTTTGATTCCTGTGCTGGTGCTAAACCGTTCTGAAAAACTCAATGCATTCCAAACAGCAGCCTTCGTACCCGTGTACATCTCTCTAATTAGTTCCACAACTTTTTGCATATACCAATTTGTGTCAGCTTTAAAGAAACATTTTTTTTTTTCTGATAACTGTCAATTTCATTTAAGCATGGCTACGATTTCGATGTATAACAAAAACATCCACAAAATGAGATATTTTTGAAATTGATATGAATCAAGCATTAACCATAAAATTAAAACCTTGTGCGTTCGAAAACAAATTTTTACCAATTTTAGTAGCATTTTTAAATTTCTACAAATTAGATGAATGAAATAACCGAACGGAACATCAATTTTTACCAAATTTGCGTACTATTTTTTTCGGATTTTTATAAAAAAATACTGAATATCGAAAAAAAAATTATCTTTGAAATAAAAAAAGTTTGTAGACAATATTTTTGTTTTTTGAAAAGTTTTATTTTATTTTTTGTAAAAAAAAAACTGTCAATTCGTTTTCTTATCAATTTTTTTCCAAAACCTTGAAAACAATATTTCTTATAAGATAAAATTAGTTTGAAGCAATAATCTCAAGTTTTCGAAAAGATATTTGAGTCGAAATTCAATTTTTACCAACTTTGGGTAATGTTTTTTTTATGTTTTTATTTTTTGATATTTTTCAAAATTTTTCACTGCACAAAATTAGTGTGGAGATGAAATCATTTTATATTCGTTAAATTTTCGAAGTGACAAATTTTGTTTGCAGTTTTTTTGATTTTACTTTCAAACGAGTATCGAGGTGTTTGACAGTTTTAAAAACAAATACAATTTATAATACAATTTTGGGCAAGAATAATTATTACAAAATTGGGCACCGTTGGAATTTGGTTTTATTTGCAAGGAAATGAAGAACGGTACGAGCAAATTGAACGCAGAAGAATAAGAGACAAAAAAAAAAAACTTCACTCGCAAATATATTTGTTGTAGAGTGATGTAGAGTGATTATTTTCGATTTTTCCTTGTTTTGAATTCTAATTTCGAGTTACGTAGTTCCTCGTTTTTCGAAATTTCTTAAGTATATAGTAGGCACTACTAGAACTATTCGTTTCTCGTTGGTTCGAAAGTAGTCAATTAGATACATGGTACCAATCCGAGTTACATAGTAGGGGACCTGGTTTGATATCACAATACAATATATTATATAAGATTTACTTGCAATCTCTGTCGACATTGGTTTGTGAGATATTTAGGGTTAACCAAAATTTTCACCTTTTTTTAAACTGCTATGGTAAAAAAACATGACACACGCAATTTTCTTGAGAGCCCTTTCTGCAACTTTTATGAACCTTGACCTTCGACCTTGAAACGTCAAATGTCAAAATTTCCAATTCTACAGATCGGACCCATTACAATAACTTCCCATGGGAAGTTAATAAGACTAGGACCGTTTCTAACACTTTAAAAGTGCTGTAAACAATTAAATAAATTACTAAATCTTTTAAATTTATTTAGCTTTGGAGAATTGGATGAACTTATTGAAAACCCTTGAACAGAATTCAAAGGTACTTAAAACATACTGTGACCAAGTTCGCGAAGAAAGTTTTTTTTTTAGTGTATCATTAATTACTAAGTTTTACTTAAACATATTCAAAGAAATGTCTCTTCGGTTATCGTGGCTTTTGCAATATACCAACAAGGGTTCACATGTATAGGGTTTTTCAATAAGGGCGGGCAGATGTTGTGGCGTTTGAGGTGTTGCACGTAGCGCCGCGCCGTCCTGCTTGAACCACATATCGTGCATATGGTTTAATTTGGGCCATAAGAAATAAGTTATCATTAAATTCGTTATGTAGCGATTGCTGTTGACGATGACCGCCTCATTAACGTCGTTTTCAAAAAAGTACGGACCAATTACGCCGCTAGCCCAAAATCCACAACAAACGGTAACTTTTTGAGGATGCATTGTCACATGGTGAACCTCGCGTAGGTTGGTATCGTTCCATATACGGCAATTTTGCCAATTTTGGGTTCTCTTCTAAACTATTCGAAGTGCAGTAAGCGAGCAAATGTCGTTGTCTATAGATAAGAACTTTAAGCTTTTGTGTCAGTAGGATCTTGTACCCTATACAATGCATGTGTACATATACTTTTGAGCTTACTAACTTTAATTGATAGAAAAACGCGGTTAGGTTTTGCCTATTTTTTTAAACACGACCAATCAATTAAGTCTTCGGGTTTAAGCTATTTGTATTTTTTTTGCAAAACTCTAAAAAATGTATATAATAAATTTTCTTTTAAAATTGTTGTCAGTAAAATATTAATTAATTATTGAAAGGTTTGGTATTTAACTTATAGATTTCTTATTTAAAACGATTGCAGCAAATTTCCACCCATAACTATGCAATGATTCAAATGAAATAGCTTGGTTGAATATTTATTTATGCAAAAATGAAGCGTTTAGTTCATAGATTTACCGGGGGACCAAGGACAGGTATCTTTAAAACCCAACACTTTAAAAGTGTCTGCGGGGCAAGACGTTCTGGTAGCTAGTACGCAGTTCACGCATCTTAATATCCACAAGGGGACATGGAAATCTCCTGATCAATCAACCGTCAACCAGATTGACCACATTGCGATCGACGCACGACACTTCTCCAGTATCCAGGATATCCGAACATTCCGAGAGGCCAACATTGACTCGGACCACTACCTCGTTGTAGCCAAGGTACGGCTACGGATATCCCGATCCAAGCCAAAACAAGGAGGTACTGTGAGAAGATTCGACGTTAGACGGCTACAATCGCAAGAGACTGCCATGTCCTTTTCCGATCGAGTCTCTAGTAACCTCCTAAGGAGTCCTATGCTTCCTGCATTAAGCATTGAAAACCAGTGGCAACATTGCCTTGCAGCCATCAGAGATGCCGCCTCTGAAGTGCTAGGTTTCACACGGCCACCACAGCGAAACCCCTGGTTTGACGACGAATGCCGGCAAGCGTACGCAGTGAAACAAGAGGCATGCAAAACGGAGCTGCACAAAAGGACTAGAGCTGCTCGCGAGCTCTACGAGCAGAAGAGGAGAGAGGAACACCGGCTTCTTAGATGGAAAAAAAGAGAGCATGAGAAGCGCGCGATCGAGGAGATAGAGGGATGTCACAACAGGAATGAGGTTCGTAAATTTTACCAAAAGGTAAAAAAAAACCTCCCAAGGGTACCAGCCACGAACCGAAGCCTGTAAAGACGATCAAGGGAACATCGTAGTAGAACCACAGTCGATGCTGAGAATATGGAAAGATCACTTCTCCAAATTATATAACGGCGATGACGAACCGAACTCCGCTGTAAGGGAGATAGAACCACTCAACCTCGGCGACGCAGATCAACAATTCCGCCTACCCGACCTTGACGAAGTGAAGATAGCTATATCTAAACTTAAGTCAAACAAAGCTGCTGGAGCTGACGGCATCACCGCCGAACTATTCAAAGCAGCAGGCGATGACTTGGTAGGGAGCATGCACCAACTCATCTGCAAAATTTGGTCGGAAGAAAGCATGCCCGATGAGTGGAATCTCAGCATAGTGTGCCCGATACATAAGAAAGGAGACCCTCTAAACTGCGCCAACTACAGAGGCATCAGTCTCCTTAACATTGCGTATAAGATCCTCTCTGCCGTATTATGTGAACGTCTGAAGCCATTCGTCAACAACCTGATTGGTCCTTATCAGTGTGGCTTCAGACCAGGAAAGTCCACTATCGACCAAATATTCACACTACGGCAGATCTTGGAAAAAACCCAGGAGCTTCAAATCGATACCCACCATCTCTTTATCGATTTTAAAGCCGCGTATGACAGCATCTATAGGGAAGAGCTCTACCGAGCAATGTCTAGTTTTGGCATCCCTGTCAAACTTATCCGTTTGTGCAGAATGACGATGGAGAATGCACGCTGCTCTATCAAGGTCGGAAAAGATCTTACCGATGCATTTGATGTCAAAAAAAGGTTTTAGACAAGGCGATGCACTGTCATGCGACTTCTTCAACATCGTTCTGGAAAGAATTGTGCAAAACTCAACCGTAAACACTAGAGGCACAATCTTCCAAAGATCCATCCAATTACTCGGATACGCAGATGATATTGACATAATTGGAAGATCAAAGCGTGATGTCAGTGGAGCGTTTTTGAGCATTGCGAAGGAAGCGAAGAAGATGGGTTTAGTGGTCAATGAGGGCAAGACCAAGTATATGCTGTCATCAAAAAAGGACACTGAACGACGACGTCTTGGACAAAACGTCACCATGGACAGCTATAACTTTGAGGTAGTTAAGGACTTTGTCTACCTAGGCACCGCTATTAATACAGACAACGACACCAGCGCTTAAATCAAACGAAGAATAACTCTTGCAAATCGCTGCTTCTTTGGACTTAGAAGGCAATTGAGAAGTAAAGTCCTCTCTCGAGCATGTAAAATCACCATCTATAAGACACTCATCATCCCGGTTCTCATTTATGGCGCTGAGGCCTAGACCCTGTCAAAGAAAGATGAGAGCGTCTTAGGATGCTTCGAGAGAAAAATTTTTCGGCTGATTTTTGGTCCCGTACGCATAGATGGAGAATGGAGGAGAAGATATAACGACGAACTGTACGGGCTGTACAGCGACACTGACCTAGTTAGCAGAATTAAAGTCCAATGGCTTAGATGGCTAGGTCATGTAGAGCGGATGGACATCAACGCTCCAGCCCGGAAGGTCTTCGAATCCAATCCCGAGGACGGCGCAGTAGAGGAAGACCGCGACTCAGGTGACGCACCCAGGTGGGAGAGGACCTCAACCAACTTGGCGTGCGAAACTGGAGACAGCTAGCTAGGGACCGAGCTGGCTGGAGACGCTTGTTGGTTGAGGCCCAGGTCCGCCC